>NC_068361.1:5659639-5817139 GCF_020536995.1 Dreissena polymorpha
TAACCAGTAAACAATTTTAAGGAAACATGGATATACATAACAAAATTTGTTTATGAATCATCATACATGTACTCTCAATAAAAAAGAACAGAATATTAATGCCTTACAAAGTAACACATAGGGAACAAACACACAGAAATAAACCAAATGATACATACTTAACCCAGTTAAACCATTATGAAAACACTTAAAGCGATTGCAGAAATTACGATTAAAAAGGCGACAGCAACTGTTGCGGTTGTCGAAAATCGCATTTCATCCGCGGTATGAATCGAAACGTAATATTTGTCCCATATGAACGTGAGTTTCTACGACCAACATATTTTTTTTCAAACCAAATGAAACGTTATACAACACTGTAATTGAATGTAAGAAGTTGTGCGAGAATATAAACGATGGAGTAGAGTTCTATTCATTTGAAAATAATAGTCTGATGTATATTTGAAAACTCTTTATATACACAAGACATGTACAATGTCAGGAAATCAAAATTGTTATGCACAGATTCGTTCACACAGCACAATATTGGTCCCGCAACAAATACGAGAAAACGTGTTTGTTATGCATTTCGTTGAAGTTGTATAAGCGGTTATTTTACCCAATGTATTTATGTGTTTGTTCCATCTATTTTTATCGAAATAACATTCAATATTTATTGTTGGCTTTATGTCATTAATATGTGTGCTTTTTTCTATTGATTTCGTTTGCAGAACCGATTTTCGGAAGAACCTTTTAAATTTTCGTGAGACAATATTATAATTATATAACAATGAGCTTGATATTGTCGACTAGAGCCTTATTCAAGAGTTAGGTAGTATCTGTCAGGACGTTGAAATATGTCATATAAACATTTGCGTAATTATTATGCATGTGGTGTTTTCTTTTTCAGCTTAAAGAATGTGTTTCAAATTCAACGTTAAATTGCAACCGTTTGATGCTTATCATAAATTTCGTACTTGTTATACAACGCAATGTAACTCATGCAAATTAAATGATTGTCAACATGAGACTTGTATGGGAAATACAAATTCACAATACTATGTTTTCAGCAGGTGTAAAGCTCACGGCCATCGCATGGGCGTCAGAACAACGTATTCATTTTTTTCCCCAGAAAGCTTTTCCGGTCACTCACTTCATAATATTAAAAGGTAATTTACAGTTACAAGTAGTTGAAAAGAGTGCGTTTGATATGCTGATTGTTTAAGACAAAAAGCGACTTTTTTTCAAAGAATTGAGACGTTCGTTACCAATAAAGTCATGAAGGCATTTTGATTATTTATAGTATTTGTAGTGACAACCGTGACAGACAAAAATCTCAGGCGTGCGACTTTGGACGATCTCCAGTTTGTTTTTGACAAAAATTGAATACATAACATTTAAACACGTTCATTACTTCAGCAGTTAGTTTTGTTTGCAGATCAAGTTTAAATTGACCACCATTTGTACAATACATTACGTAACAGTATTTTCAGTAACGTATATAGTTACTTGCCTTAAATAAGAGGTAATGGGATGGCGACAATTTCAACTGGCTGTTTCTTGGGAGAGTCAACATTTTCTCAATATTGAAATTCCAATATCAATTGTCTACCACGTAAATTGTATGGAAATAAGGAAGTTTGTTACCGCATGAACAACTCTGTGCAATTATCCAGTAATAGAATATGTATATTGGGACAAGATTGTCAATAAAACAATATCAGTTAACATTCACAAACAGTTGAATGGACGCGGATTCAAATTTAAACAGAATTATGCCAAAAGATAATTGAATACTGCACAAAATAAGATTGAGGGTCTGTTGATAGAAGATAATTATTAAAATAGAGTTTGATTGTGTGATAACAGATTAAATATCTAAATGAAGTGGCCACTCAACAAAAATAAATTTCTCCAACACATTAGTTTAGTGTAAAGTTTGACCCGGTGAAGTTCAACGAGCTTGGTACTAGATTGGAATTATTTTTGTCATGATCACTGAGGGTAGTTGTTTTTCCTACCAAATACCAGAATGTTTACCCGGCCCCTTCATTAGACTATCATTCAATTTATCGCTTATCGTATTAATACTGTTCAATTCATTTATTGAATTTCATTAGACTATAACATTTCATTTAGCAGTGTTTGAACTGAAACTATTTGGATAAAAGTAATTTTGTGGTAAATTGTTTATTAATATATGATTTTTATAAATGCATTATCAATCTTTATAGTGAAATACACAAGAAAAATTGTATCAAACCAATCTGAATCTTGATCCGTAAACAACCTTACATATATAAACGTTTTAATTAAAACTTACGTAATCAAGATCGGCATATATATATATTCAATTTGTATATGTAATAAGGATTGTTAGAACGAGTTGAATAAAGTACATCTTTTGTCGATAAGTCGGGCTAACAATGTAAAAAATGCTATTGCAAACGTTTGTGTCCGTTATGCTCAGTCTTCAGTACATGCGATACGAACGATGTAAGTAATGCAGCGAAACGAGTAAATTTATACACCGACAGCTTTAAACTCTAACAACACGTGTTCACAGCAGGCTATTTGGAACATGAACTTTAATGCAGGAACACCGCTTTTTAACAACCAGTTCGGGGTCTCTTCTCATAGCTGACCGGGAACGAACAGCAGGCAGACCAACCAAATGGGCCGGATCCAGGCTTCTGGTCAGAGGACAGGGCGGCACCTATCGAGAAATAACAAATAAGAACAATGGGAAATTACAAATAATTTGTTGGAATGTCAATGGACTTGTGCGAAAACTAAATGATTTTGACTTTCTGGAATATATTTATCAATACTATATTATTTTATTAAGTGAAACATGGACCAACAAAAAAGAGTGCACAATTTAAACATCCAAAACTTTGAAAGTACACATGTTTATGGACATAAATCTTACGGAGTTAAAAAAGGCCGACAAGCCGGAGGTATTTCTGTTTTTTTTGTGTATAAAACCTATTTAAAATATATAAAATCAATTGTAAAAGTAAATGATTTTGGCATCAAATGGTTAAAACTAGATAGAACATTTTAAAATTTTGATAAAGATGTGTACATTTGTTACAATAACATTCCACCATCTAATTCAAAAGTCTTGAGAGCTGCAGATTCTGATTTTTTCGAAGACATTGAGAATAACATAGAACAATATTGCACCTTAGGATACACGTTTATTGTAGGAGATTTAAATTTAGGAACTGGCTTATAATCCGATATATTACAAAACAATAAACATTTTTTAAGTTGATTATAACAACATAAATACGAATTCAAATTAACTAAATTTTGGACACATTCCAGAGCGAACAAATGATCAAAGAATTGGCTGGCAAGGCCGAGCATTAATCTCCCTGTGCGAATCAACCAACCATATCATAGCTAACGGCCGTACCTGGAGATAAAGCAGGTAATTATCACTCATCTCACCCCGTGGTCTTAGCGTAACCGATTATTTACTTGTACACCACGACACTTACCATGGTATTGTCATTCATGATTTTGAAATACTTTGATTGGACCGAATTTTCTGATCATACACGGCTTTATTTAAGTTTTCTAACGGTAAATAATATTGACATACAACACAATAAAACATAAACAAAACAACATAATCTAATTCATTGATATTGCATTTTTAGAGATATTTAGTCAATATTAAAGCATCTGACATTGAAATGAAATACATGTAAATCAATACATATAGATGCAATTTGAAAGTGTGCAAAACTGTCATTAAATCTATAGCCTAGTTAGTAAGTAATTTATTATTTTTCAAACTTTAAAAGCTGTTTGGTTATACAAGTATTTTCAAATTATCGATGAAAAGTCTTGCAAATGTATTTCGCCCATTTCAATTAATGAGATTTCATTAACAAACCGTTTCGCATCAACGTGTCGCACTGATTATACTTGTATAACCAAGCAGCGTTTAAAGCACACTGAATACGTGAAAGCCTTCATGGTCCAGTGAGAGCGATTGTTAAATTGCTCCCTATAACGGGAAACGCTATATTTTCATTGGAATCACATAAAACAAAACAATCATAGACTAGTCGGAAGCTATTGCATTTATTTAGATATCAAATACAAGCGTTTTGCGTAGCTTTTAAATTCTGTCCGTGATTTAAAATCGTGATTAAGAGGTCGTGAATAAATCAACGATGCCCTTTGACAACACCGTACAACCAGACTTGATTTAAGATAAGGAATAAATGACGGTATAAATATGTTCTTATTTCACAGGACTTTCAGTGCAAGTTTCACAAGACTTGAAGTCGGCAATACAAAATGATTTTACTCGGACTTTTCGTTATCTTGCAGATTTCAGGTACGTTAGTTTTTTCCGATTAGTTTCACCATTATCTTCAATGTAGATTACAGCATAATCATACTGTATTCAACATATATCGAAAATAACGTATTAAATGCGACATTGTTCTATTATATATTGTTATTTCGTTATTTAAATCGCTGATTTTTGCCAAAATGTCTATTAACAAATGGTAACATTTTAGCCTAACTAGTTTTTTAAATTCTTAAGAAATAATTGTAGGACATTGTTCTCACCATAATGCAATATATTTTGTCATTTTAGTTTAAAACTATTTATTTAAGCTCTATCGTAAGCCGAAGGCTTATTGAAACGCCCTTGAGTCCGTTTCCGGAGAATAGAACCACTACTTTGTGTCCTTGTGGGACATCTAAAGAACACTACCTGAGTGGGGATCGAACCCGTGGCCTACCGGTCGCTTGGCGGACACCATATGCATTACGCAAAGGAGACCTTCATTTGTCATTTTACTTTTAATCGAAATAATTTGGCTCAAAATGTGCTTATCAGTCAAAGAACTAAAATCGAATCCGTTATAAATCAATGCTTTTTAATATAAAGTCCATTGAGACATTGAGTTAAACTGTGAAAACATGACAACGATTTGCCAATTAGCATTAATTGATAATTATATGCAGCGGGTAGATGGACTTGGCTGCCAATGCAATAGCAAAAATGTTCATAAATGAAAACATAATCGTTAGACTTATCCCACAGTTCATGCATCGATTATTTACACACACATTGTCGTTGAATGTTTGTTTATTTTCACTGATATAAATATGCGGTGACAAATTATCGCATTATTCGTGTTACAGGTACAGTGAAACCTCGTTATTCCTTTTTGACAAAATTGACTGATTTATATGGTCGAAGTGGCCGTTGACGGGTTTTGTCTAATCAGTGAATGTAACGACCATTCAAATACGCAAAGAAAAAATCGGGACTGAAAAATGGTGGTCGTCATCGTAGCGAGTTGGTGAGTTGGTGTAATTACAGGGTGGTTGTTTGGAGAGTTTTATAAACGCTAGAGCTTAAACACAGCGGAATATGGAATTAAAATTGAGCGACGCATTCCATATCATTTCAGTCGGTGTTAGGGGCAACCAACATCCCAATCATGGACACCCCACCCCAGCGATTCCTAGCGGTGGAGAAGTAGACGCAGCCATTGTGAATATCAACACCCTCTACACCGACGCCTTGTGTCTCGAGCTTCTATTGGTCGACTGCGCTACCCACGTGACTAAGGGCGATGAGCAAGTGTGTGGCTCCAATGGGGTAACCTATGACAACCAGTAAGATGATCTTATTAATTATCGATAAAAACGCGATTGAAAGTTCATGTGACAACCTTGACCTGTCTCAATTCAACAATATCCACCTCATATTTTTAGTGTTTTTAAATGCTATTAAATAATTACTGTAACAGCTATCTGATGCAGCTAAACATCATTATAGCTTCGTTCATGTTCTTACATAGCATAGAACAATACATAATGCTGATTTAAGAACAATTCTTCTACATCAAAGAAATATACCCTACGTCTTTCTTGGAACTCATTGCAACTTACGTGATATTATTCACAGCTGCCATTTTATCCACGCGTTGTGTGAGACTCTGTATTTTGTCGGGCATGAAATAACCCTCAAAAGCCACGGCGCATGTCCAAACACCACGGCCCCTCCAATCAACGTCACTACCGTGACCGTCGCTGCTTCAGCTGCTTCTACAGTGACACATGGAACAGGTTCCGGTCACACAACTGACGCGACAACCACTTCCGCTCCATCGACGACCACTTCCGCCCCAACGAACACAACACCGGACCCAGTCGCTTCCATTGTGCAAAATGTCTTCTGCAACAATCTCGGTTCCATATCATGCACGGGTGGTTTTGACGTCATATGTGGGTCAGATGGAAATTACTATCCAAACCAGTAAGTAACTAATTGTTCAACTAATGCCAACCATAAAAACCGTTTGCCTAAATTGCAAAAAAAAGAGTAACTCTTTTAACAATAATTTTAAATCAACGTGCAAGAAATAAATTTTAAAAATCTAGTTTATCATGATCTGTCTTACTCCCCTCATCAATCCTATATTATTATACGCCAGTATACTGGGAGCTTTGTGCAGTCGACTCGAACCAGTTGAAATCAATAAACTTTTGCGATTAAATAATTTAAGTCGACCATTCGTTTGTCAGTTGTTAGAACATAATTATGACAAATATTGATAAGATATTGTGGTGCCGATGATGTACCTATACACGCAATGAAATATCCCATTTTGAGACCAGACATACAATAAAATATATTGTTCGTTGGTTAATGTCAGTTAACAACCATCGATGCAATTGTAATAACTTTGCAAAATATGACTGAGGATTTCTTGTTGTAGTTTCTAATTCTAATCACTTTCGTCAGGTGCGAACTCTCAAAAGCCAAGTGTCATGACAACGCTCTGACCATCGTTACCGACTTAAGCAAGTGCCAGGCAAGCGTTGCTGGAGGAAAGTAGCCGTTCTTATATGTAAAATAAAGGTCTTTGATGAACACTTTTTGTTGTTCGTGTACCGTTGTTGTTGTTGTTGCAATATGTCTGTGCGTCTCACTAGGCCCCGCTTCTCATCCCATGTTATTGAAGGGCATGGGTAAATGCCATTAACATGTAATACTATGCTAGCTCAGTTGTTAGAGCGCAGATGTACACATCCATAGGCCTCCCACATAACATATGTGGGGAAATGTAAAGAAATCAATTTAAAGGCCACCCCCGGTGAAAATCTCTGATTTAAGTAGGGCAGTTGTCACTGACTGGCATAAGTGTTTACATTTTGAACTGGTAAACAAGCAATCAAGCAAAAGTTGTGAGTTGGTAAACTAACCGCGATAATATGACGGAAATATGGTTGACATCGGAAAACAATCCAACAAAACAAACACTCGAAAAATTATATGCATTGTTTCCTCAAGTTTTTGTTTAATCCTCCAAACACCAACGAGCCAATCAAAACTACCATTAAATCAGTGAATTGGTTCCTACTATATACAGTGAAATGGTTACTGTCAAAACTTGTATTCAACTATACATTATCTTTTTTTTTACTTAAAATATCTCAGTATATAACATTAAATAGGTTCATAATATTGCTTTTACATATTGAATGACAAAAATGTCGGGCAACAGCTCTCCAGAACATTAGCGCACCCGTCCGATTTTATTGCGAAAAAGCTCAACAACCATAAAAAAGCTTTCCTTCGATTTGACCAGCCTAAACAAACGTTTATCCGTATAATTAAAGACCCAGCCAAAAGCTCCTTCGGACAGTAGCTCACCCTTGAAAACGTCGCTGCTTATAAAACCCAATAAACACAAAAAGAAATCTATCATGCATTTTTAAAAAGGCCAATAAAAATACACATCAGTTCAGTTCAGTAACACTCTAAAGCACTTTTCTTTCAAAATACTCAACACATGAAGGTTGGTGCAACGAAATAATATTTCCAGAAACACCCGTACAACTTTTTAACCACTAGTTCTGATTACTACATTTTTTTCTAGAAGATGATTTTTTCCTCCTTTGTGTTCTTATTGAGTTGCCCCCCCCCTCATTTTTTGTATACCTCTGGTTCCTCTAACGATTGTTCCTCTTTAAGACATGCACAGCAAACCACATTGACGGATTAGCCATTTAAAGACAGTGCTTAAACATTATTCTAAGATTCGCATACAACGTCGAACATCACTTTTTGCTGTGACTGCATGAACATCTCATACTCTCGGCCAACCTCCACGTAGAGATTTCGTTCCTTGCTCGCATAAACAATCACACAAAAATCCTTGCAGTTTGGGTAGGATTTTATTTTTTGTTTAAGTATTAAATTATGAAAAGTAAAATCATAAGAAGACAATAAAATGTTAACTGCTGTTTCATGTTAAATCCGTAAACAAAGTTGGAACAGATCATAGATCTTGGTGAAAGGCGCAGCATTAACGACTGAAGAGTGATAATGGCTGTACTACCGAAGTGCAGGGTAAAGCTCAGAACTTAATTTTAAAACGGCAAGAACTGTGTTCCCTCGCAAAATGACTAGAAATATCTTATCTGTGAAAACAGCTTAAAGGTCATACACAACAATACTACGAACTCGCGACAGCACTTTAGTAAGTCCCAAACAGTACAACTTTTGATTGTATTCATAGTCACACAAGTAATCCCAGGTTCTAACAACGCTTGTCTTTAGGAACGATAGTTTATCCCCAACAGTACACCATTTGATTGTAGTCATAGTAACCTTAATAAACCCAGGTCATAACAACGCTTGTCTGTAATAACATAAGTAAATCTCCAACAGTATAACATTTAATAGTAGCCATAGTCTACTTAGTTAATCCAGGTCCTAACAACGCTTGTATGTAGTGATACTTGTAACTTAAACTCATTCCAACACTTGGCATTGGTCACATTAGTGATACAATCTCATAACAGCATTTGTTTGTATTCTCATTTTAGCCGAGGTCCTAACATAAACTAAATGTAGTCAGAAAAGTTATACCATGTCATAACATCATTTGACTGTAGTCACATTATTTATCCCATGTCATAACATCATTTGACTGTAGTCACATTATTTATCCCATGTCATAACATTATTTGACTGTAGTCACATATTTTATCCCATGTCATAACATTATTTGACTGTAGTCACATTATTTATCCCATGTCATAACATTATTTGACTGTAGTCACATTATTTATCCCATGTCATATCATCATTTGACTGTAGTCACATTATTTATCCCATGTCATAACCTCATTTGACTGTATTCACATTATTTATCCCATGTCATAACATCATTTCACTGTAGTCACATTATTTATCCCATGTTATAACATCATTTGACTGTATACACATTATTTATCCCATGTCATAGCATCATTTTTCTGTAGTCAGTAAACCGATATCATAACATCATTTGATTTTAGTCACATTCAATCAGCCAATGGAATGAATGGAGTGTATTCTTTCGGGTCTGCTGGCGTTATGCAAAGGTCATTTAAGGTGAAAAGCTGGGTTAAACAACTACGCCGAACAAACTATTGACCTATTTTCTTATCAAAATAATGACAGTCAATCTGAGTAGATTGATAGGCAAGATATCAACATATAAGGATTGTGTAAATTTGAATGGCTGCAATTTGTTTTCAAGACATTAGATAATTTATAGCAAAGTGATGATATTACTCGTGTTTTAATCGTTTTAAACCAGTATGCAAAGTCAATTCAACTCTTAAAGTGGGCGATTTGCACGGCCGATCTCATAGACAATTTTGCTTTTTTAGCAAGCTTATTTATTAATGCATCTCTAAAAGAGGTGGCGCCCGTGATTGACGGTCGTGCATTATAAAACAAGACGTTGGCTTCGACTTAAAGGGGCATTTTGCAGATTTTGGCATGTATTGAATTTTTTCATGAAATGCTTTATATTGATAAATGCAAACATCGGATCTGAAAAGCTCCAGTAAACAAACAAGAATAAAATTAAAGAAAGAAAAAATGTAACCCACAACCGAACTAAAACCACTGACTCCTGGAGTCAAAGTCTATCGGTAAAACCAATCGGCCATCCGTTCTCATACAATGATGTATTTTTTACTTTATAAAAGCAATCCTCGTTGTATCACAAAATATAACGACAACAACATAACTCTCCAAATTATGCAATCATTTCGCGTTGTAATGCTTTATTATTTTCAGGTTTTTAAATCGTCAAAAGATGCATATAATGGATAATTTAGAGCATGGTAACTGTTCAGTATTACTGTTTTTTCACAAATATCATCACTTCAACGAACATTTGCGAATTTGAGACATTTGTTTTATTTTGTCAATTTATCAAAACATGAAAGGCCCCTTTAAGATAAATTACGAACGAATAATGGTAAATGTGAAGGTAAATTATAACTGTAGTTCTACATGGAGTTACAATGTATATGCATATAAGTCAATAGCAATATTTTTTAATAATGTAAATAATCGTTGCTTACCTTAGATTGCAATCTAACAGTATTCACGGCCATGGTATTGCTTGATTTTATTCCTCTGCGTTGTCCGGTTTATCTGGCGCTTTTCATGGCCTTACAGAATTCACGCTACACCGGGACTGTGAAAAGAGCTCGAGACATCCAATAATTCTAGCCTCGCGAAATCGGGCCACCAGACACAAATTCATAGGAATATATAGCAATTAACAATCGGTGCCTCGAGGAGAGTTCGAGTCAACCGGAAATTCAAGCCAAGCAAATTCGAGCCATAGGGTTTCAACTGCATTCTTATATCCTTATCTGACGTATGCTCTCCGAGTTAAAGAATCAATCATTGAATTCACTGATTCAATGACGACGATCCGTTTGAAACTTTGTTTCTATTTCATCGTGCGTCACAAAATTTTTATTACGGTTCTCGGGAAAGCAATAGGTCATTGAGTAGTACAATTGTATATTTTAATGATTATATTTACTTTTTTAAAGATAAATATTTTATATAAGCATGAACCAAGTGTAAGGTTTGAAACCTTTAACGGATTAAGATATCCTTTACTTTGAATTGACTAGAGCGGATTTCATGGCGACACACGCCAAAACTTTGGGGTCAAAGGTTCGATCTTTCGCGTAACCAAAACGTACTTAGTCTTTAACATGATAAGTTAAACCAATGTGCAGTATACTTGGCGCTATACACATGGCACTGAAAGACCCTTTATTATATCTGGAACGAGATCTCTCATATATCTCGTACTATTCAGCGTATAGGCCATAACTCTATTTTGTTACACGTCTTATGAAGGTATTTGTCACATGGGAGATTCCCGTTGAACTCGATAACAACAAAAACACATATGTTTTGGCTAGTCAAAGGCAGTGACCTCATTTTCCTTGATTGCTGTTTATATGTGTCTTGTTGGGTCCTGTGTCCGAATGTTTCATACTTGTTCACTGCATACAACCAGTCATGATTTATGATAAGAAATTCATGATCTTATACAATTGTTCCTATTTCAAATAACTTTTAGTTCCAGTTTCTCGAGTCTGATTTTCATCTGCTTGTTTGAACTATTGCAGATTTCTCGTATGTAACTTTTCTCGATTATTGTTACCATTATATACATTTTTAAACACAATCCTTCTATATGTAACATGCACCGGAAATGAGTAATCATTTGCGACAAGTTTCAATGTTTATGTTTTGACATAACGATCGCTGATGTTTCTTCAATTTTAAATACACATACCGTAATGTTATCGCGCAAGTAGTTCAATAGATTTTTAATAATATTTGTTATATTACTTTAAATCGAAATAATTTGGACTTATCATTGCATATCGGTCAATCAAAACATCAACTCCTATCTTATTCGTGTCTATTTAAATTCAGTTTCTAAAGAAAACATTCAACATTGCATTTACATGTATCAATATGAAAACAATTAGAATTGATTGATACTAATATGAAGCGGGTACATGGACTTGAAAGCCGAAATATTTGCACAAATGTTTTAATTCAAAGAGATGCTTCACAGTTCATTAACCAATAATGTTAATTAAAATTGCCAAAGAATTTAGATTATTTGCAACCATATCAATTTGCGGTGACAAATTATTGCACTATCCATGTTACACACACATATACATATATAGATCAAAGCGTTTTACTTTTTATAAACGGCTAAAAGCGACTTTGTTATATATAAATAAATAAATAAATAAATATATATATATATATATATATATATATATATATATTAATATATATATATAAATATATATATATACCTATATAACAAAGTCGCTTTTAGCCGTTTATAAAAAATAAAACGCGTTTTATATTTTATAAACGGCTAAAAGCGACTTTGTTATACAAAGTCGCTTTTAGCCGTTTATAAAAAATAAAACGCTTTGATCTATATATATATATATATATATATATATATATATATATATATATATGTGTTTAACATGGATAGTGCATATATATATATATAGTTATTTATATATATAGCTTTAAACGCTAGAACATTAACACAGCGGACTCTAGAATTTGAATTGATATTAAAATGTCATATTATTGCAGACGTTGTTTTGGGAACCTGAGCGCCGACGCATTCCATAGTATTTCAGTCGTTGTTTTGGGAACGAATCCCACAAATCATGGACATCACACCCAACCATACACAAACCACACCCTCACCACCGAAGCGATTCCTAGCGATGGAGAAGTAGACGCATCAATTGTGAATATCAACACCCTCTACAACGACGCCCTGTGTCTCGATCTTCTATTGGTCGACTGCGCTACCCACGTGACGAAAGGCGATGAGCAAGTGTGCGGCTCCAATTGGTTAACATATGATAACCAGTAATTACTCGGTGATTGTATATGTTTGCCTGTTATAATGAATGAAAATTTATAATGTTGACGATTTATGGACTGAGAATATCAATGCATGACCAACTCCATAACAATATAAAGAGACGATGCAAAATCTAGCATAAAAAACTAATAATTTGAAGTACATTATTTAGCTACCGAAGTATGAACGAAATTTTTGTTTTGTTTTGAGGTCCAACTAGACCGCGCGCCATGAAATGCCTTATGGCAAACTTCATCTCATTACAGCTGTCGGTTCACCCACGCAGTCTGTGAGACGCTTTAGTTTACTGGCAATACAATAACATTGCAAAGCCACGGCGCATGCCCTCACAGCACAGTCTCCATCACAATTCCGACCACAGTCTCGAACTCAGCGCCGATTACAGTATCCAACAACACTGACTCCTCGGGCGACATAATGCTCAATCTCTTCTGTAGCAACGTCGCGTTCATAACGTGCCCCGGTTAATTGAAAGTCATATGTGGGTCGGATAGCCAGTTCTATCCCGATATGTAAGTCATCAAAACATGAGTACGTTGTTGACAATGTTTGTTACTTATGACAGGCTAGTATTCGTTTTCTTAAAATAATCACCCAACTTAAGATGTTTCAAAACATGAAATATTAAAAACAGGTCATTTTGTTGTTGAACAACTTTTAAAACAGAAAGTGTGTGTAAAGCACATTATGCAGTATTGCGGTGTCATTGCAAAAGTTTGTCCCCAATCGATTCCATTGTTTGGTAAATATAAATATTTGTTCCAGTTTATCGATTAAGTTGTGTGTTAAGATTCTTTGTTAGCTACAGATGCGTGTCCAGACTTGTTGTGTCACCATCAGAGTATTGTTCATTTTTGTATATATTACCGTCAAATGCGTGATTTGATTTTTTTTTCAATCTTAAAACGTGTGTTTGAATAAAATTATGTTTTTTGCGTAATTTAGACGTATTTTCTGGTTGTTTGCTTTAACCTTCCGATTTTTGCTCCTTTGTTACCTTCAAATGTGTGTTCTGACGTGTCCCTTTTCCCTTCAGTTGTTGGTTCAGGTTTCTTGTTTTAACCTTAAGATTTTGCTTCTTGTTTACCTTTAGGTGTGTTTTCACCAAGGAGAGATGCAAGAACAGGACCCTGACCATCAGTCCAGATCCAAACCGATGTTAGTTTGGTGTCTTTGAATCATGCTGTATTTTTCAAATACCAAATACAGTCAGTTCAGATCCCAACAGATGTTAGTTTTGTGGCTTTGAATCATGTTGTATTTTTCAAATACAGTAAGTCCAGATCCAAACCGATGTTAGGTTGGTGTATTTTAATCGCGTTGTATATGTTGGTTTGGTGTATTTGAATCGTTTTGAATTTTTTTAATACAGTCAGTCAAGATCAAAACCGATATAAGTTTGTTGTCTTCGAATCATGTTGTATTTTTTTAAATACATCCAGTCAAGAGCAATACCGATGTTAGCTTCAGGTCTATGAAATGTGTTGAAATTTACAAGTTTGGAACATGTTAAGTGATTTGACGTGTGTGAAGTTAGCCTATTTAGCCTATTTAGCCTATTTAGCCTATTTAGTACATAGGTTGAAACAAACATCCTATTTAGCCTATTTAGCCAATTTAACAGCCTCTTCAGCCTTTTTAGCCTATTTTAGCCTATTTAGCCTATTTAGTAAATAGGTTGAAACATACATCCTATTTAGCCTATTTCGCCTATTTAATAGTTTTTTCAGCCTGTTTAGCCGATTTTAGCCTATTTAGCCTATTTAACAGCCTTTTCAGCCTATTTAGTACATTAGTTGACACAAACATCCTATTTAGCCTATTTAGCCAATTTAACAGCCTATTCAGCATTTTTAGCCTATTTTAGCCTATTTAGCCTATTTAGTAAATAGGTTGAAACATACATCCTATTTAGCCTATTTCGCCTATTTAATAGCTTTTTCAGCCTGTTTAGCCGATTTTAGCCTATTTAGCCTATTAAACAGCCTTTTCAGCCTATTTAGTACATTAGTTGACACAAACATCCTATTTAGCCTATTTAGCCACTTTAACAGCCTATTCAGCATTTTTAGCCTATTTTAGCCTATTTAGCCTATTTAGTAAATATGTTGAAACATACATCCTATGTAGCCTATTTAGCCTATTTATCAGCATTTTCAGCCTATATAGCCTATTTAGCCTATTTTAGCCTATTTAGCCTATGTAATAGCCTTTTCAGCCTATCTAGCCTATTTAGCCTATTTAGTACATAGGTTGAAACAAACATCCTATTTAGCCTATTTAGCCAATTTAACAGCATCTTCAGCCTTTTTAGCCTATTTAGCCTATTTAGTAAATAGGTTGAAACATACATCCTATTTAGCCTATTTCGCCTATTTAATAGCTTTTTCAGCCTATTTAGCCGATTTTAGCCTATTTAGCCTATTTAACAGCCTTTTCAGCCTATTTAGTACATTAGTTGACACAAACATCCTATTTAGCCTATTTAGCCAATTTAACAGCTTATTCAGCATTTTTAGCCTATTTTAGCCTATTTAGCCTATTTAGTAAATATGTTGAAACATACATCCTATGTAGCCTATTTAGCCTATTTATCAGCATTTTCAGCCTATATAGCCTATTTTAGCCTATTTAGCCTATGTAATAGCCTTTTCAGCCTATCTAGCCTATTTAGCCTATTTAGTACATAGGTTGAAACAAACATCCTATTTAGCCTATTTAGCCAATTTAACAGCCTCTTCAGCCTTTTTAGCCTATTTTAGCCTATTTAGTAAATAGGTTGAAACATACATCCTATTTAGCCTATTTCGCCTATTTAATAGCTTTTTCAGCCTGTTTAGCCGATTTTAGCCTATTTAGCCTATTTAACAGCCTTTTCAGCCTATTTAGTACATTAGTTGACACAAACATCCTATTTAGCCTATTTAGCCAATTTAACAGCCTATTCAGCATTTTTAGCCTATTTTAGCCTATTTAGCCTATTTAGTAAATATGTTGAAACATACATCCTATGTAGCCTATTTAGCCTATTTATCAGCATTTTCAGCCTATATAGCCTATTTAGCCTATTTTAGCCTATTTAGCCTATGTAATAGCCTTTTCAGCCTATCTAGCCTATTTAGCCTATTTAGTACATAGGTTGAAACAAACATCCTATTTAGCCTATTTAGCCAATTTAACAGCATCTTCAGCCTTTTTAGCCTATTAAACCTATTTAGTAAATAGGTTGAAACATACATCCTATTTAGCCTATTTCGCCTATTTAATAGCTTTTTCAGCCTCTTTAGCCGATTTTAGCCTATTAAGCCTATTTAACAGCCTTTTCAGCCTATTTAGTACATTAGTTGACACAAACATCCTATTTAGCCTATTTAGCCAATTTAACAGCTTATTCAGCATTTTTAGCCTATTTTAGCCTATTTAGCCTATTTAGTAAATATGTTGAAACATACATCCTATGTAGCCTATTTAGCCTATTTATCAGCATTTTCAGCCTATATAGCCTATTTTAGCCTATTTAGCCTATGTAATAGCCTTTTCAGCCTATCTAGCAAATTTAGCCTATTTAGTACATAGATTGAAACAAACATCCTATTTAGCCTATTTAGCCAATTTAACAGCCTCTTCAGCCTTTTTAGCCTATTTTAGCCTATTTAGTAAATAGGTTGAAACATACATCCTATTTAGCCTATTTAACAGCATTTTCAGCATATTTAGCCTATTTAGTATATAGGTTGAAACGTACATCCTATTTAGCCTATTTAGCCTATTTAACAGCCTTTTCAGCCTAAATAGGCTGCATGCACGGGGCCGATCCTAATTAAAAGTCCCGGCCGAAACTAGTTCAGCCCGATGGGCAGTCGACGGCTGGTCAGCGTGCACTAGGTCTCTTCCGGGGGATAACTCTTGTTCGTCCGAAAGGGGCCCTTAAAGGGGCATACCCGCTCACAGGCAAAAATGTCGCGTAATACGCTAAATAGGTTGCACCTGGCTCCGATCCTAATTAAAAGTCCCGGCCGAAACTAGGTCAGCCCGACAGGCAGTCGACGGCTGGTCAGCGTGCACTAGGTCTCTTCCGGGGGATAACTCTTGTTCGTCCGAAAGGGGCCCTTAAAGGGGCATACCCGCTCACTGGGAAATGACGCATACGAGATGAAGGCTAAATAGGCTGCATGCACGGGGCCGATCCTAATTAAAAGTCCCGGCCGAAACTAGTTCAGCCCGATGGGCAGTCGACGGCTGGTCAGCGTGCACTAGGTCTCTTCCGGGGGATAACTCTTGTTCGTCCGAAAGGGGCCCTTAAAGGGGCATACCCGCTCACAGGCAAAAATGTCGCGTAATACGCTAAATAGGTTGCACCTGGCTCCGATCCTAATTAAAAGTCCCGGCCGAAACTAGGTCAGCCCGACAGGCAGTCGACGGCTGGTCAGCGTGCACTAGATCTCTTCCGGGGGATAACTCTTGTTCGTCCGAAAGGGGCCCTTAAAGGGGCATACCCGCTCACTGGGAAATGACGCATACGAGATGAAGGCTAAATAGGCTGCATGCACGGGGCCGATCCTAATTAAAAGTCCCGGCCGAAACTAGTTCAGCCCGATGGGCAGTCGACGGCTGGTCAGCGTGCACTAGGTCTCTTCCGGGGGATAACTCTTGTTCGTCCGAAAGGGGCCCTTAAAGGGGCATACCCGCTCACAGGCAAAAATGTCGCGTAATACGCTAAATAGGTTGCACCTGGCTCCGATCCTAATTAAAAGTCCCGGCCGAAACTAGGTCAGCCCGACAGGCAGTCGACGGCTGGTCAGCGTGCACTAGGTCTCTTCCGGGGGATAACTCTTGTTCGTCCGAAAGGGGCCCTTAAAGGGGCATACCCGCTCACTGGGAAATGACGCATACGAGATGAAGGCTAAATAGGCTGCATGCACGGGGCCGATCCTAATTAAAAGTCCCGGCCGAAACTAGTTCAGCCCGATGGGCAGTCGACGACTGGTCAGCGTGCACTAGGTCTCTTCCGGGGGATAACTCTTGTTCGTTGTATGTTTCAACCTATGTATTAAATAGGCTAAATAGGCTGAACATGCTATTAAATAGGCTAAATAGGCTAATTAGGATGTACCGTATGTTTCAACATTTGTACTACACTTTCTAAATAGGCTGAAAAGGATGTTAAATAGGATCAATAGGCTAAATAAGATGTATGTTTCAAGCTATGGCTAAATAGGCTAAAAAGGCTGTTCAATAGGCTAAACAGGCTTAATAAGATGTTTGTTTCAACCTATGTTCTAAACTTTCTAAATAGGCTGAAAAGGCTGTTAAATATGATAAATAGGCTAAATAGCATGTATGTTTCAACATTTATACTAAATAGGCTAAATTGGCTGTTAAATAGGCTAAATAGGATGCATGTTTCAACCTATGTACTAAATAGGCTAAATATGCTAAATAGGCTGAAAATACTGTTAACTATGTACGTTATAGGCTAAATAGGCTGAAAATGGTGTTAAATAGGCTAAATAGGCTAAATAGGATGTATGCTTCAACCTATGTACTAAATAGGCTAAAAAGGCTAAATAGGCTGAAAATGCTGTTAAATAGGCTAAATAGGCTAAATAGGATGTATGTTTCAACCTATATACTAAATAGTCTAAATAGGCTGAAAATGCTGTTAAATAGGCTAAACAGACTAAATATGCAAAATAGTATGTATGTTTCAACCTATATACTAAATAGGCTAAATGGGCTGTTAAATAGGCTAAATCGGCTTAAAAGGATGCATGTTTCAACCTATGTACTAAATAGGCTAAATAGGGTAAATAGGTTGGAAATGCTGTTAACTATGTACTTAATAGGCTAAATAGGCTGAAAATGCTGTTAAATAGGCTAAATTTGCTAAATAGGATGTATGTTTCAACCTATGTACTAAATAGGCTAAATAGGCTAAATAGGCTGAAAAGGCTATTACATAGGCTAAATAGGCTAAAATAGGCTAAATAGGCTATATAGGCTGAAAATGCTGATAAATAGGCTAAATAGGCTACATAGGATGTATTTTTCAACCTATTTACTAAATAGGCTAAATAGGCTAAAATAGGCTAAAAATGCTGAATAGGCTGTTAAATTGGCTAAATAGGCTAAATAGGATGTTTGTGTCAACTAATGTACTAAATAGGCTAAATAGGCTGAAAAGGCTGTTAAATAGGCTTAATAGGCTAAAATCGGCTAAATAGGCTGAAAAAGCTGTTAAATAGGCTAAATAGGATGTATGTTTCAACCTATTTACTAAATAGGCTAAATAGGCTAAAATAGGCTAAAAATGCTGAATAGGCTGTTAAATTGGCTAAATAGGCTAAATAGGATGTTTGTGTCAACTAATGTACTAAATAGGCTAAATAGGCTGAAAAGGCTGTTAAATAGGCTTAATAGGCTAAAATCGGCTAAATAGGCTGAAAAAGCTGTTAAATAGGCTAAATAGGCTAAATTGGATGTATGTTTCAACCTATTTACTAAATAGGCTAAATAGGCTAAAATAGGCTAAAAAGGCTGAAGAGGCTGTTAAATTGGCTAAATAGGCTAAATAGGATGTTTGTTTCAACCTATGTACTAAATAGGCTAAATAGGCTAAATAGGCTAAATAGGCTAACTTCACACACGTAGTGATTTGCTGTTATTTGAAATGACGCTGTCAGATGGGTTTTTAATAGTTAAACTTTAGGTTTAAACTTATATTATTTACTAAATGGGAAAAGCACGTAAGTGATCAATTTTAGGATCCAATCTTATCATGGCTTTAACCAAGACTCCTCTAAAACAAATTTTAAACGTGGATTAAACATTTGCATCAATACTTTAGAACTTGTTTAAAATACGAATATTAGACAAGCGAATGAACACAATATAAACCAGTCACGCTATAGTTGATTGTACGACGATATCATTTTAAACCAAATACAGCTGGCTAAATAATATGTCAACTGTTTTGTAACGGATTATGTTTCACGCAGCAAATTATAATTGAGATTTCAAGTAAACTTATAATTAAAAGCTGTTCTATGCCATTGTTTTTCTTTCCTAAATTTGATCGTTTTAATAAGGTAAACGTAAGAAGATACCATATACCTATGCACGGTCAACTTAACTTCTGTAATTTCGTCATGCAAGCAAGAACAAAATTAAAGTTTAATTAAAGGATACATCAGGCGACGAATATTGGTCTTGGTATTTATTAAAACCTTGTTTTTACTATGCATTCACTTACATTAAACATTTGCGGATTTATATTTGCAGACCAATGACTCGTTGCTTAATTATCGCACAAAACCTGGGTCAAAAATGACCATAGTCAGCAAATAAGGCGACACTTAAGAACTTAATTAAACGGGGCATATCAACGGTGTTTCCCCTAAATGTAAATCTTTATTAACACAATGCGACCGTTCTCTTTTTCCATTGATATTAATCTACTGACAATTTTATATCGTTGTTATCATGAAGGAAAAAATGAGTATACAATACCAATGTGTTTCGATCATACCCTAAGTAGGATTCAAACGTACGCTACGAAAGAAAGCCTTCTTAAGTGCGAAGTGTACTACACTTATTCTGTGAGTCGATTGGTTTGCATGCGTATAGCATGACTACATGCAAATTTCAGTCAAATTATGTTCCTGCGCCTACTATGAGTGTCTCCATTTTGTACATATTGTAATAGTGGTATCTAAATGATACGCCAAAAAAGTATTACATACTTGGTATGTTGTTCACCAGTGAATTGACTCCCTCTATTGGCTCAATTACATGTTCATGCAAGGGTAAATTAACCTTGCTTCAAAACGACTCAAACAGCTAATCAGCTTATTAAAATTCACCCATAAACCATTCACATGATATGAATAATAATAATGCAATTATCTAGAAACAATACGAATTTGTCAAATTTTCGAGTTTGATTATATACACCTATAATGATAAAATATTATTTAATTCATTATAAGCGTAACGTTAACTTAACAATGAGAACAAATTTAACAACATTTAGACCGATTAAGTTATGATGAAGTATTAGGCAGGAATTATCCATATGTACCAATGTTTGATTCTGCAAGATTAAATATCGAAAAAATTGTTATTGGCCCAACATTGTAATCGATTTAGATCAATATATTAGTTTATCAAAATGATCATAACAAAATATAAAATCTTGAAGAGTTTTGGATAAAGTTTATACTCATATAAAAAATATATTCACATACGGATGTTGCTCATGTTGTGGCCACTTTAGATGAACCGTTGTCTGCCTCAAGTTTTGCTTTTAACTTGCCTTTAAATAGGATGCGCTTTTAAGTCAGATCGAAATCAGCAACCCATCGGGCGTATAGCACAAGGGCGTACACTTCCGTTTGGGAACAACAAAGGAGGGTAAGATTGTTATCGATGCAAGTGTTTTTACAAACTTCAAACTTTAGAATCCTGTTTCGGTGTACCAAACAGGATTCTAAAACGGATCTTTATGGTGGATAACAAACAAACTAAGCAGTCAAAAAACACTCAACGATTAACAATTAAAATTTTAAATTTGAACTATCGCTGACTTGTTTGTTAATTTATTTTGCATGCGTATTTAACAACTTAGAGCAAAGCCCTCGTTCCATTCCCACGCATTATAAGTCCATGCCGTTGTTTATTGACCGATAAATATTGATTGTTAAATATTATTTCCAAAGCATACAATTCTTGAATAAGAAACGCATCATCGTCATTTTAAAGTATCCTTAGTATCTGACAAAAGCATACAACATGTCAACTATGTCTATTTATTGTTTTAAGGGAGTATCTAAACATTTTGATGCATATTAAATTGTATCGCACAACGATGATATTGTCGATTAAATTAAAAGTAAGCTAATTAAATAGGAATTCACAAACTGCACTAGCTTCTGAAGCTTCAACGTCCAATGTTTGCATGTCATTGGCAAAATGTATTTACCATAGACATTCACAATACATTCAAACAGCGACGGGTTAATGTGTGACACATTTTAAAGAAGCTGCACAGGTTGCGTTGGAGCCGTGGGTATGGTGTACACTGATAACTCAGGTGGTCCAAGGGTGGGGCGGCGTTCTCCAGAGCTAATCCAAAACACATAGAACAGCTTCAAACACGTACACACATGCGATATAGGCTTAAAAAGCCATAATAATATCTACACGATATAAATCAACCAAACAGGTTTAAACCACAAAATTGGGCCTATATACCATGGTTTCAACCCAAACATAGCTTCTCCGAGGACTTAAACTTCTCGTCCTCAACACCCGACAATACTGGTGATTATCAACCCGTTTGAAAAAATGAGCTAGGTGTATCGATATGTGGTTATACTTGGGTTCACGTTTGCAAGAATCGCAGACACACACATATACCGTTTATTCGAAACAAGGCACAAAACAAGGGCGAACAATTCGGTTTGGGAACAAGAAAGGTGGGAAAGATTGCAATCGATGTAAGTGGTTTTCAAACTAAATATTGTTTCCGTGTAACAAACAGGATTATACAACTTATTTTGCTGATCTTTCTTGTAGATAGCGTTGTTTGTTGACCGATAAATATTGGTTGTTGAATATTATGTCCGAAGAGTGTACTATTTTACTAAGAAAAACACCATCGTCATTTTTGAAAGCATACTGAGTATCTGTAAAAAAGGCACAGAAAAATGTCAACTATGATTATTTATTGTACTATGGGAGTAACCAAACATATTTATCCCGTGTGCTTAAATCTCGGCTACCGCAGCTCGACAATAATGATTGAAAAAGTGGAGCTAGTTGTATCGATATTTCGTTATACTTGAGTTCACGTTTATACAAATCGCAAACATCCTCATATACCGTTTATTCATAACGAGGCATGAGAAAAGAACAAAACGTAGTTGCATTCTAGCAGGTCATATATAAGGGGAAACTATATAAATACATTCTTTTCAAGGCCCACAAATTTTTAACGTTAACAACAAATAACCGTACATGTATTCAACGAAAATAACGTAAGGCAATTTTAATATAAAACACTGCACAGTGTTAAACAGAAAACCGTGTTCATAATACACTTGCAGTTGAATTGTTTTAACATAACAGGTGAATGCATAAAACCAACTTTAAAGTACCAGTTCGCGGAATAGATCGTCGTTTTGCAAATAAATCGTATAGCGATAAAATAAACTCTACATAAATTCATTGAACTATATTTTTTATCGAGGATGACATCGAAAACCTGGTCAAAATCGGTTAAGAATCGATAAAATAATATGCAAATGATCATAAAAAGAATGCAATAGGCGAAAACCGTTGCAGCGTCGCGAGGTATGCAAATTATCATGGTCACATGTTGTCAACAACAACAACAACAACGTGCTCTAGATATGGCGACGAAATGAATCACACTAGTACGGAAGAAAAATGAAAACAGAAAAAAAGAACGAAAGCCATCACTCTGTACGGTTTGTTTCGGGCGTGTGGGAAAGGTGGAACAGATTGAAATTGCAGTCCCGCCAGCAAACACATGATAAATTTGCGTCAATTTTGATGGACTGCTGGTAAGCGCACATTTTTTGAATTTGTGTACATTTATCCACATTGTGTCTATTAATAAACGCTATTTAACGGAGAGAAAGAAGATTTCTTGTTTGTTGGTTTGAAGGAGGGTGTATATGAAACACGTTTGTCAATAAATGCTTGTTTTTTTGTCTCTGTAATTGGGAAAGTCCGATCTATACGAAAGTGTTTTGTAACACGGGGCCCCAAAAGGGGAAATTGTAAAATAAAATGATAAATATCTGTTTACGTGGAAAATTCATTGTTTTTGATATTTTACTCGTGAATTTCACCACAGACAAAATACTCATGTTTTTCTTAAAAAATTTCTATAATCAGTTTTGATTATTTTTTGTAGTTTTTGTGTTTTAAAAGCAAAAATAAAGCAAGCAATGATTGCCAATATTTTTGGTTGTTTTGGTGTTTCGTTTTGCGCAGTTTGGAAGTTACTTCCCGTACTCCAAATATGGCTACTGACGTACTTTTGTTTTAAGTAAACGTTTTGCACAAGGATTATTTGTCTATCAACCCTGAGGTTATAATTAACTACTGGCGTAGTGACAGCGGCTACATGTAAGTAAATATTGAATCCAATTTTATTTGATTTTCTATATTCAGGGAACAATACGGATCTAAGTCTGTGAAACCATTAGAAATGCAAACGGACACTGATGGCAAGATACGTCAATCTCAAGATATCACTCCAGTAAAAAGTATGTCATCTGCCACAGTGCCATTGTCATCAACACCATCTACAGCTACAAAAGTCATCAAACCTATGTTTGAAGAAATATCTGATATTTTAGAAGGGTAAATTTATTTATTATAAGTCTACTTTACTAGGCATATTTATATTTCCTCATGGCTTGATTATTAAATTTCTGATTTGAATAGTTTATGAGATCTAAATCACAATTTTTTAATCAGAAAAATATATTGTCAGTTTTCTTGATTGGTCAATAAACTGATTATAATGCACCAGTAAATTGAAACCACGGCCCCAAGGCCTGGGAATGATAAATTTCCCGCAAATTTCAATCGGCCTTTTTATTGGTATAGTCACCACTACGTTTCCCTGCTATTTTGTCGCCAAAGAAAAGTCCCTCAAGCACACAGCATTGCGGGAACATTATACAAGTAAAAACACAAGACACCTCCCCTTGCAATCCCCGCTCTTCCTTCGGGGTTTGGGGCCATGGTTTTAATTTACTGGTGCATAAGCTGTCTTCGACATTGGCAATTTCACTTTACCAACCCCAAAATTGGTATATACATGTAGATTATATGAATAAAGATTAAAAAAGCAAAGAGTCACTCGCCTGACACAGTTTTTTACCCGCCTGACTCAAAATTTACCAGCCTTGGCAAGTAAAAAACAGCCTAATTTCCATAAATGATAAGTAACTTTAGATGATGTTTCTTTGCACAATATGTCAATCCAGCGGATAAATTTAAGGCATTTTAATATCTTGTGATCTGACAAACTAAGTCTTGTGTTTGCTAGTGTGATTTTATTGTAAACATGTGTATCTTATAGATCAGACGTAAACGAACCAATGTCGGAAGGCAGTGAAGGACAGGGGTCAGAAGCTAGTGACGAGTTATTGGGGAGATATCGCAGAAAAGCAATGGAAACTGACAAGTCATTCAAAGAGTGAGTATAACTTTAGCTTTAAAATTTGATAAAAGTATGAAATAACTATTTACCAGCTGGAAGGTTATCAGGGTGAATCCCCTTAGAAACATTTGGACCATTTGTATGTTACTTTGGGTAGATGACAGCATTTACAGTTTTCTATAAAAAAAAAGCTGACTCACAGCAAAACCAATGTACGTTTCACCTAGTTACTCAACTGCATCATGTAAAGGCACCAAGAAGATATATTCCAACATCAGACTGTAAGACACTAATAAGTTTCGGACCAAAATCAGATATTTCAATTAAGTCAGTGTGTACAGTTGTTGTTTTGTTATTAGATTCAGCAAACAGAAAAGACCATTTTTACAACCAGGTAATTTTTTATCCTAACCTTGGTTGCTATTATTTCATGCGTGCAGTATGCAATATTACGTCATGCAAGACGGCAACACCCAGAAATATCCAGCAGATATGTGTATTTCGAGCCGGTATGTATTTTACCCCCCACCCATCAAAACGTCTTCAACTACTATATATTATAATTAATTTTGTTTTCTCCATTCAGGATTTCATTGGACTTTGGCGTTAAGGAAGCAGACTATGATAGTACCTTTGAACCTGACAGTGAAGAAGCAAGCTCTGATGAAGATTATGATATTTCAGATGTTGAAGATTTTGAGCTTGAATTGTCAATGATGTAAGTAAATGTCTTATGCACTGATTCAGGGCAAGATACTCTTTTAGTTTTCAAAATATAAGATTCAACATCTAAAGTATATCGTTTTGTGTTTCTCACAATCTATTGTTTGTTATGGGACGACACTGGCGATGAAAATTATGATTTCGAAGCATTGTATAAAATCATGCATATGACTAATGATGTGTTGAACCACACATATAATGCATTTTTGAGTAGCATGGATGCAGTCAAATCTTTACACATCTTAGTCAAGATCAATAATATCACTAAAAATGCATCCTATTCTGTCAGATGTAGTCTCATTATACATGTATCATGGTAATTTGATGGTTAAATAAATGAGTCGCGTCACGAGAAAATGTACTTTACAGCAATTGCTATCAGTTCCATTATTGATCAGCGTGCACTTGAAAGCGCTGTATGATAATAATACAAATTGTTATTCAGTAAGTAAAACAAAAATGAAAACAAACAGTTTTGACCCTGATAAGACTGCTATCCAGAACAGGCTGTTCTTAATCCAAACTGGTCACATTAAACGTGAGGTCCTCTTTTGACATTGCTAGAAATCTTATATTTGGCTCATAATCACTGGCAATATACAACATAATGGATTGAAATGATTGTTCTCCTGATCGAACAATTTATCACACCATGCAACATAAATCTCTGTTATAATTGAAAGTTAAATTTTGAAATTGAGAACATAAGGCTTTACTTAAGGCAAGTAATTACTTGGTTCAACCATTGTGTGTTGTCTGGTAAAATGTTGATTAATACATATCTAAACCAGTACTTCATCTTGATTTGTAGCTTCTATACATATTATGACATTCCGATTGTGTTTTTTTTCTCAACAGAGCAAACAATCTAACTCTAGATGATATGGAAAACCTCCCTATTCATGGTGCCTATGATAGAGATACTCTGATTGATGATGACGAGGAAGACGAGGAAGAGACAGAAGATGATGATCCACATTCAATAGAAGGAAGGGACTTGGTTGCCGAACGCAAGGCAGTTGTTTTTGAAGGCAATGTAAGAGAGCTCGCCATGATGAAACCAGTCACCACCTATACAGTAAAAGGGTGTGATCAACAAGTCCTGTTGAATACGAGATGCACAGGGACAGCAATTCACCATAAATGGGTAAGTTTTTTTCTGAATTGTATTATTTGAGTTGAGTCACATGACAAGGAACCTTGAGGCTATTGCCACCAGTTTGGATCTATGTCAGCCTACGCTTGAAAGCGCAGTCTGATCATGATCCAAACTGTTCGCTTTTTTCGCCAGGCTGAGTCACGGAAAACGGGCTATGTGATACGGCTCGTTTGTCTGTAACATTTATCTACATACAATAATCTGCTTGCTAAACTCTACACGACTGTTATATACAATACATACTGAAATAGATACCACATTTTAAACAAAGACTGTTCTTTTGACCAAACAATAATCTTTGGTTTGTTACACATGTATTATTATTTTTAATTTAATTGCTGCAACTCTGTATGAATTTAGTTGATGGAAAGCAATTAATTGTTTTCAAAGACAGTTGGCTTTTTCTTCATTTTTAGATGTGTGAAAAAGGTCATATAGTGAAGACATGGTGCTCGCAACCGAAAATAAGGAACAGGCTTGCCGGTGACTTTCTCTTGTCTTGTGCCATTCTCACAAGTGGTAACAACTACGAGAAGGTGAAACTCATGTTTACATTCTTTGGAATGGGAGTTACAGCCAGGACCACCTTCTACCAGATGCAAGGAAAGCACTGTGTGCCAGTCATAAACCAGTATTTCAAAGACATGATAAAAAAGAACAGGGAAAGATTGATTGGAAAGACAGTCACAATTGCAGGTCAATCTTACTGTGTTTATAATATCATTTTAGTAAAGGTAATGCAGAGCAATATGTCCTTTAACAAGGATAAAGCTGAAACCTACACAAAATAGCCTAAAAGGCATTTTGCTGTTCCCTATCGAAGATCAAAATCAGTACAACATATATTTATTGTTTCGAGTATAGCAAAGGTAAAAGCTTACCTGTATTTATGAAAGTGATACATGTGAAAATAACAGCAACCTGATCAGTGGTCTGGAGTTCCCCTTTAATGAATTTTTTTAACCTGACCAATAAGTAGTATTTTGTTGAAGTAAAACTTATTTAAGAATATTTAATAACATATCACTTTAACTATTTTTTGAAGGAGATGGTAGAAATGACAGTCCCGGCCACAGTGCTTAGTACTGTACGTACACCTTCATTGACCACAACACCAAAGACATTCTTGGGATGGAAATTGTGGACAAGAGGGAGACTGAGTTAAAGTCCAATATAATGGAAAGAGAAGGGATTAAGCGTTCCATGGCTGACATATCATCAGCAGGAATTGAGATCGGAGAGATAGTGACTGATGCAAGCACCACCATAGCTGCTCTGATAAGTGAGTTTATTAAGTGGATCTGTTAATACATATTTATCTTTATTTCTAATGCTAACACAGTGTAACATTTTTCTTGATGAAGACTTTACCTGTTTATCCTGTAGTCTAGATAGTGTAGCAAAATTGTAGTTACAACATTATAACAAGGGCTGTTTGTAAAACATGCATGCCCCCCCCCCCATATGGTCGGTCAGTTGTAGTGGCAGCCATTGTGTAAATATTTTATTTGTAACTGTGACCTTGACCTTTAGTTTAAACCTATTTATTTTAGCTCGATTGCATCGAAAGCCTAAGGCTTATATAAACGCTCTCGAGTCCGTTTCCTGGGCCTAGAACCAGTACTTGGTGTCTTTGGGGAAGATCTAAAGAACGCTCCCACGGTGGGGATCGAACCCGTGACCTCCCGGTCGCTAGGCGGACACCATATCCATTACACCACAGCGACCTGCTGACCTTGACCTTTGACCTAGTGACCTGAAAAACAATAGGGGTAATCTGCCAGTCATGACCAATGTACCTATGAAGTTTCATGATCCTAGGCTTAATTATCATTGAGTTATCATCAGGAAACCATTTTACTGTTTCGAGTCACTGTGACCTTGACCTTTGACCTAGTTACCTGAAAACTAATGGGTCATCTGCCAGTCATGATCAATGTACCTATGAAGTTTCATGATCCTAGGCCTAAGCATTCTTGAGTTATCA
The DNA here is from genome assembly GCF_020536995.1 of Dreissena polymorpha. Classification (NCBI taxonomy): domain Eukaryota; kingdom Metazoa; phylum Mollusca; class Bivalvia; order Myida; family Dreissenidae; genus Dreissena; species Dreissena polymorpha. Next base: position 5,688,493 of record NC_068361.1, read on the forward strand.
TCCGGAAACCATTTTACTATTTCGAGTCACTGTGACCTTGACCTTTGACCTAGTGACCTGAAAATCAATAGGGGTCATCTGCTAGTCATGATCAATGTACCTATGAAGTTTCATGATCCTAGGCCTAAGCGTTCTTGAGTTATCATCCGGAAACCATCTGGTGGACGGACCGACGGACGGACAGACCGACATGTGCAAAACAATATACCCCCTCTTCTTCGAAGGGGGCATAAATATGAATAACATCAGCTAAGCGATACAATGTAAGTCTTTCAGATGGATATTTGCTTCTAAACTGTATTTATTAGCATATCAAATTTATTGATAACAGAGGTGACATACTAAACTGTAACAGAAAATCAGCATCCAATATTCCGCTCATTTGATGTCTGGCATGGTGCCAAGAACTATGGTAAAAGGCTTGCACATGTGAGTATTAGTAAAAATAAAAACTTAAAGTTTTTTAAATCAATTTGTCCAAAATAGCTGCTGTTTATTTTCGATCCAATTAATGCGGATGATTTGACACAGATCAACATTTTCTCACTTACAACCTATCTTTAAATCTTTGTTGCTCAGTTCATTTTCTTTTATCTAAATGTAATTGTGACCATTTAGGCCCAAACATACAAAACTATTTGTATGCTTCTGATTTCATTTTGTGAGAATTGCCATTGGATTTTCATAACTTACTAGCATAATAGTTTAGTCAGAAGGTCATGTGTAAGGTGTACAAAAAGTCAAGAACCATTATTTTGTGTCTGGAAGACCCAAGTCACTGCATGTACACCTTACCTCATTTTCTTTACCAGAACGACATTGACTTGCATAATCACATTATGTGATAACAAAAAACCCCACAAGATTCCTACTTAATAGTAATCATGATCTGTGTGCTTCGGGTAAAAAATGATCAGCCTTTGACAAATTTCTACTGTAAACATTATTTTTATTTTATTTTGGTCTTTATCTTCGTATGAATTTTATTGCAGGCTGCAGCGGAAGTGAAGAATAAGGCATTGAGACCATGGGTTCCAGACCTGATCAACCATTTCTGGTACTGTTGCAGAAATGCAAATGGAAATGAATCTGTTCTCTTGGTAAGCTGTTTTTTCTTGTACTATAATACCGATTTCAAACTGTTCAAAAGTTTACGTTACTTAGGCAACAGGTAGTCCATTCTTTTATATTATGTTATAAAACTGACCATTTCCCCTTGTGGCTGAGGGGCACATCAAAACTGAATTGCAGCCACTGTTTTCCAAGCGTGATCGTAAAAGTGGAGTCGGTGCATCTCTAAGCTCCAGCTGATGAGGCGATTTTGATTTTGAGGCGAAGTTTGTAACACCCGGAGTTAGCCAAAACAATCTTTCCTGAACGGCGCCACATGATTTGAAATATCGATCGAATTGCTGTAAAACCCAACACAATAAATGAAACTGACAATTTCTCCACAAGACATACTTAAATTTTAAAAAGCAACCTCTATTACATTGACTGCTATCGAATCTGTATTTCAATTAGCAGAACAGGTATGAAACAACAGGGGAGCAACAACAGTAGTATAAGTGTATGTCTCTGTTCCTGTTTCAACTAGTGTTTTAACTTTATTATGTTTATAAATGTATGATATTCTTTAAGCATCCTGGCGGGGCATTTTGCATCACACTGTGAACATCCATGAATGGGGTTTAGAAGATGGTGCGGCTGAGGAAAGGTGCAAGCATGGACCTCTACATGACTCTGAGGAATCAAAATGGCGAGAACCTGGTGGAGATGCTCACAAGGCACTAACACGTGTAATTCTTGACACCAAACTGCTTCATTAACAAACTATGCAAAATGTTTAGTAAATTTCACACTTGCGTTATTATACACCTAGTGTAAAACTAGGATCAATTTACTTCTATAGGCTAAAAAAATATTTTCATATTGGTAACATTGAAACACTATAAATAATTTGTTCTATGAGTGTCTTCATTGTATCTGCTCAAAAGCAAGGATTTAGTGAGTGAATAATTTTAGTGTTTTTTTTTCAGGCACACTGGTAAATTAGAAATATTCCATGAGACAATCCTTATGTACTGCGCCAAAAGATTTGCTTACACGTAAGCCACTTTCTTTCCTGTTCTCTCTTTTCAACACTCGTTAGTTGTACAACTGTGTAATATAAGCTGGAAAGTGGCTTATTTAGAAGCACAAACTGCGTGAAAGAAAGATCAAAGCAGATCTGATTTGATTGGTTTTATTCATGGTGACAATGGAAAATGCAACACAACTCAAGCCCCATAGCAGCATTAACTTATTTTCATTTGACCGCCTGTAAAATGCACTACAGGTGTATTTTTGGGAAAATGTGAGCAGGTAAAAGCTTATACCCAATAGAACTGAAATTCACCGCAATAAAACCATGCTTGCAGCCATTGTGTATCTGAAGTCATGATATTGACTTCATTAATGAGTGGCTGCATATCATATCACGAATTATCGGTTCATTAAAAAGTACATTTTAGTATCCATAGCATACAGTGTATTCTTTGCATTATGAATTTCAGTGATGTTATGTATAGAGAATAATGTGTGTTTAGTAAGCTTTATATATTATACATATATATTTATATGGACTGAAATTGTCCATTTTAGGTACCCAATCTACAAGGCCCGAAATATGCCTGCTGCCCTGGACTACCAATACCATTAAGATAGACCGCTGCTGAAGACAAAAACAGGAGAGCCACGGTATGTTATAAACAAGAAATTTTTTGAGAAATACTGCAGAAGTAATTGCTATTTGTTCTGTTGTTTGATACAAGGAATACTCTGCGGCCTGTTTTTCTCTGCTTATCACATTCACACTTTCCCAAAATCATGCAGCTCACAAAAATGGGAAAACTCGTTTCTTTTCAGAATTCTTTTTGGCACATCAAACAATTGTACATTCAAAATGAAATTACATAATAATAAACGGATAAATAAGTGAGACTTTCGTATTGAAAAAAGTAAAATTGCTTTAAAGAGTGGTGCTTTGGATTGGTACATGTATCACATAATTATGGATTTCATGTCTTATGCAGATTGCATCGAACTTGGAGCAAGAGAACTTCAACCTGGTCTGCCTACCAAGAACGCGAGGCCAAGACGTACAGTTACATGACAAAAATGCTGACGGATATGATTGAAGACTTCAAAACAAGTGAAATACCACTGAGAGCACCGGCAAAGATGTCACCATCAGACCCCAGGAAACTGAAAAGAACTTAAGCACCAGAGTCTCCACCACCCACAAAATTGCTGTACTTAAAACAACAATCACGTTTCATGGAAGCTTCAACATCTGGCAGTAAAGATACTCTTTGAAGATCCTTATAATTTTAGAATTTTAAGAAACAGATGGAAACAGACATTCAGTGGAGAAACAGAACAATGGCCCTTACAATAAACAGACATTCAATGGATATCACAGAAAAATGCAGTAATTCAGGAAACCAAATCTTACTGAATATAGATATACTGTTTTACAAAGAGTAAAGACTGGAAATTGTGTGTTGCTACTTCTTCGCGTTCAATTAAACTGAAAGTTACTGCGTACAATCTAATAACTGGAGAATCTGGAATAGTGCCATATACATGTAATAATCTATGATTCATTTTTTTACAACCAGGTCACAGACATACAATTTGTTATTCGGTGGTTCAAAAAGTAACAATAGAAAGTATTAAAATAAACGGTGATAAATGTATATCAATGTATTTTTTGTATTTGTATGCCTCGGGAATGATTAGAGGGTATATTGTTTATCGTTTGTCTGTCCAAAAATTATGACCTTGCTCATTTATGTAATGCTTTGTCCTAAGCTCACATTTTGTTACATGTGAAAGATACACATTCCCTAATACATCTTCAATTTCATATGTTTAGTTCCCCTGTCACTGTCACACGGTGACAAAGTGAGACAGCTTTTTATCTCGACAGTCACAGTGACAAACTGAGCTTTTGTGGTCACTTTCTGTCCATTGCCGGTTGGTCGTGGAACAATTTCACCAAAACCACTCTAGCAAAAATTGTCATTAGGTCAAATAATATCTACACATTGTTACCAGGTTTGAGATCACACTTTTGGTTCGATACAAATGAAAGTTTGTCAGAATATTTATCTGATTGTTTTGAGGTAAAGTTTGGATATCGGTCATGTTGGGACACAAACTAGGTCAGACAAAAAAGTGAAATAGTTTAAGAAGCACAACAATAGGTTATACCTTATTAAAACTTTTCATGTTATTATCTTGCCTTTGTTAAGTTAACTTCAAGTGACTACCGAGATAATATTATTTTTGACATGCATTATGCAATGCGGTTCAGTTAATTTACTTTCATTATAAGATTTTCCCATCATGCATTGATAGACTTACCCGGGAAAATGTACACGATATTGAATCGGCTCTTTTGTGACAAGACCCAAGTGTCATAGTTAGGACAATATTTGTATACGATCCACATCTTATGAAAAGGGATACAAACCGATTGTGACCAGTTTGGATCAATATTAGACTGTGCTGAAAAGTGCAGTCTCAACAGGGTCCATTTTTTTGCTTTTCATGCAGAACTTGTCATATATGATAACGGAACAGTATTTTTCCTGACCAGACTGTGCTTTCAAGCTGTATTCAAAGGATTATCAAGATTCAAACCGGTCATAATCTACTTTATCTAGCTTTTATTGTGACACTACTCATATAACAGCCTTTTTGCATGTTTCTCAGTTACTGACATCAAGAATGTCAAATTAAGAAATCAAAATATCTGTGCCAAAATATATTTCTTGTCATTAATTGGGGAGAAGACATCTTGAGGTATCATAGATTAATGAGCCACGTCACAGGAAAAGGGGCCTTAAAGTGATTGCGATCAGTTTGGATCCAGATCAACCTGTGCTTGAAAGCGCAGTCTGATGAGGATCCAAATTGTTACACCTAACGTCTTTGTTTATTTGACTGAATAGCAACCAGTTTGGACCCTGATCAGACTGCCCTTTCAAGCGCAGGCTGATCTAGATCCAAACTGGTCTCAATCGCCTTAAATTCCCTTTCTCTTGACGCGGCTCAAATGTTTGTCTTCGGTAGAGATTTTGGGGCTAATTTGAACTTCAAATTTCCCTAATAAATCTGGATGTCGGCTCTAATTATTTGGAGTTTGCAGAATTGTTTTCCATTATTGAGGGGCATTTTACACGAATCCATGTGCTTTCTCAAGTTGAAGGTGATACTTTGGTCGCATTCAACCTAGTCATTTTTCCATTTTTCTTCTATATACTGGGGAAGGGTTACAGACTCTGAGAGGTCAGATTGAGTGATTGCTGACAGTCACTTACTCCAATATTGCTAAGTAGTGATCAAAAACCTTCAAACAAATACAAGTTAAAAAATTGTGCAGTATTTACATTTTACTTAACAATACATGACAAAATCTACAGCAGCTGTACAACAACAAACGCTATGCTAAACAATGAAGAAGCTTTACAGAAAGCTTAAACAGAATATGTGAATCAATTTGTTTCATGAATGTAAATTACCCGTAATATTGTCTGTTTCAATAAAGAGTAAACAAATATATTTTTCTTAAAATTTGGTATGAATCAATTTTCTTACTGAATAACTTATAAACAAGCCGCGTTCAGCAGAAATACGTATAATCTTAACAAGAGCACCGCATAACGGGTGCCACGCTCGGCTGCGAAAGCTTGTCAGAATATTTTTTTAGAGGTCACAGTGACCTTGACCTTTGACCTAGTGACCCAAAATAGGTGTGGCGTGTAGAACTCATCAAGGTGCATCTACATATGAAGTTTCAAAGTTGTAGGTATAAGCACTTTGATTTTAGAGCGAATGTTAAGGTTAATGTTAAAGTTTTATATTTGAGGTCACAGTGACCTTGAACTTTGACCTAGTGACCCAAAAATGGGTGTGGAGTGTAGAACTCATGAAGGTGCATCTACATATGAAGTTTCAAAGTTGTAGGTGGAAACACTTTGATTTTAGAGCCTATGTTAAAGTTTCATATTAGAGGACACAGTGACCTTGACCTTTGACCTAGTGACCCAAAAATGGATGTGGCGTGTAGAACTCATCAAGGTGCATGTACATATGAAGTTTCAAAGTTGTAGGTGGAAGCACTTTGATTTTAGAGCCAATGTTAAGGTTTTAGCACGACGCCTACGGCGGACGGCGAGCTGGCTATGACAATAGCTCGGGTTTTCTCCGAAAACTTCCTCACTAAAAAATGATGTCATTGAAGAAACTGTATGCCAACCTGACATCATTATTGATGTCCATTAAACAGATGCATATTTTTGCTGTTTGCTCTTAAATATAATGAAGAGTAAACTATATACAAGAAATGTGTGTGTCAGAAACACTATGTCCCCTTCTGCGCCGCTTAGTTTTTGTTTTTTTGTTTTTTTACCTTTGACCTTGAAGGATGACATTGACCTTACACCACTCAAAATGTGCAGCTCTATGAGATTCACATGCATGCCAAATATGAAGTTGCTATCTTCAATATTGCAAAAGTTATGGCAAAATGTTAAAGTTGGAGCAAACAAACAAACACACAAACCAACCAACCAACAGACAGGGCAAAAACAATATGTCCCCCACTATAGTGGGTGGGGGACATTAAAAGTACTTACAAAGTGTATACGGACAAATCTACGTGTCCAATTAAAATAGTTGCTAGTCTTATTAATGTCTCAGTCTTGTTTAAGTATCATGTAATGGCAGCTTTTAATACCGCACATATATATATATATATATATATATATATATATATATATATATATATATATATATATATATATAATATATATATATATATATATATATATATATATATATATATATATATATATATATATATATATATATATATATATATATATATATAGTATATATAGTACGGTGTAGTATATTTTTTATAAATGAGAGTTGAAGAAAGACTAACATAAAAGAAGGAATAGTTGTAATCTTCCGAAACAGAAAAATCATACAAAATCACTCTACTAAGACCCATTACTGCTTGGCACAGCTCATTTGCAGAAACATTTATCAAAGAAGACTTTCATTAAAAATAAATGAATAGAGCTTACAGTCTAGTTAGATGTACATAATAACAATCATATGATAAAAGGTATTTAGGCCATACCAAATTAAATACTTTGTCCTACAGATACTGTCTCTACAGTTTTTGAGGAAACAATAAAAAAATATTTCAATATTATATGTTCGCCCAATTCTATTATGCTGAAAATAGATAAAACAGCAAAAATCTGAATAAAATCTTATACATTTTCTTCTTGATTTATGAGAAAAAGATATAAGTCCTAGATTTTCACAAATATCTGTTAAAATATCAAGTTTTTTTTAGATTATTTGTTTCGCCGCTACAAAAAAGACCATTTGATTCTTATTTGGCTCTCTTGCCTCATTAAAAAAAAATCCAAAGAACAGATCAACCCGTATTTTAAGAAAAAAATCAGAATAACAAGTAGTTGATTAGGTGTGACCTGACATTATATACAAATATCTAAATGAATCTGTCCGGCATGAAACCTGTGTACTGGTTTAGCTGACTGTGGTATCTGTTCCTAATTTTCCAGACACAATAACTGGGGATAACATGCCTTACACCTGCCCCTAAACGTCCATGACGCCAGAGAATGAAGTTCCTGTAGGCAGCATGCCTCATTGACTTTTGGTTATTTTCAATCGGTTTATTGTACCGCCCCAATATCTCTCTATCGTAGCGCTGGCTTAATGCCAGCACTTCTGGGTCAAGGACCAAGTTTTCTATTTGCTGAAATTATAGAACAATCAAATAAAAGTGAATGTAATTACAAGTTGTTGCTATTGAAACAAAACAAAACAAACAAAATTGCAACAGTGTACCACAATTGCTCATTCAAAAATATTGAAGAGCAAAAATTGGACAAAATGTCTAAAATAAATAGGTTATGACAGTTCAAACGATGCTTACCATTATTTGCCCTCTGCTGCTGATGTTTTTGCAAGACTTACAGGTATATGAACTGCATGAAATGCAGGAGTTGAGAACTCAGTTTAATACAATTATTCACTCCACAAAAAACATAATCTGATGTGCAGGCACAACTTTATCTAACTACGAGTTATTGTTTCAATTGCATTTACTGGACTACATATATTAAGGATGATTATGAAATGTGAAATGTTATATTCTCACCGCTCTGGTAGAAATGCAGTTTCTGGGAAAACAATCGCAGCATTTCCTCTCCAGCTCTGTAGGCATCCCCCTACAGTTACCACACTTGCACCAAGATGGCGTGGAAGATGGCACCGGGTGCACAGGAGGTTGCCCATCATCTTCATCCTCACATCAGTCAAAGACCAAAGCTGGCTCCCTCTCTATGAGCTGACCAGCTCCCTCAGTCTTTCCACATCCATTGCTTTCACCACATCCTGAAAACAACAAATTAAATTTGATCACATAATGAACAACAAAATTTATTTCCGTATTTTACATACTTTTAAGTTGGATCTAATTTTAAAAACGCTATTCTGGTTTAGTGCCATTTACCTGAGGGCCATGGCTTCAAATCCCACACGGGGACTTACTTTTCCCCTATTTAGGACATAAAAGATGCGTATGTTTGTCCTTTTATGAATATTTTGGACATAATCTTCAAATCTGAATTTAAAAAATGACATAAATCAGAGGTAAAGGCCCTTTAAAAAGAAAACATCAGAAAATGTAAAACTAAACTTGCCTTCATTCTCTCTTTCGCTTCATTTCTCTTTTCCTTAACACGCTGCCTGTCTTCGATTGATGCCTTTGGCGCTTTCCCTCTTTGGCTTCCACCTCTCCCCTGACTCCTGCCTCTTCCCCGACTGCCACTTCTCCCCCGGCTCTCGCTTACACCTCTGCTTGCTCCGACTCTGCTACTAGCGCTTGTCTCTCTCTCCTGTCTCATGCCACTGCTCCCTCTTTTACCACGTCTCCCCCTCCCACCACGTTTCGTCCCCTAAAAAGAATAACACTGTTACAAGTTATAAGAACACATTATGCATTCAAAACAAATAATACACATTTTAAGAAGTACAATCTGTATTACCAGATTCAGTGAACCTGCCAGATCCAATCTAAATACAGGACCACCCTCCCCACCCATTGCCGAATTTTAAAAGTTGTCATGAGCACAGTGTAATGTGATGATTATAAAATATATCAAATTGATAATTTATCGTAAACAAATTAATAACCCAAAGCGATGTTTTAATAAAGAAACTTCGATCTGTATTAGAAAAACAATTCTGAATATTTCCCCTTCGGAGCCTATTCCAATGTTTTCTGTCTTATTTCTTGTATAGAAAGACAGAAAAGCAGGCTTCCGCTAAACATTATTAGCATATAATAGATAAATACATAGATATAGCAAAAACGTAGCGTTGCAAGTCAATTTCCGTCTGTAAACATATGCATTTGCATTTGTTCTTACCTTCTCTCCGCTAAATTCGTCCGTATTCGACATCTGTTGTTGTTGTTGTTGTGTGTTTGGGTGTCGAATCATGAATATTTAATTAGGTCGTTTTCGTACTTGACCGTACTCGACCCCAAAATAAAAATCGCTATATTGTTTGTTTTCAACCGATTTCAACCGGATTTTCAGTGATATCTTCAAAAAAAAACACGTTTTCTTACGATTCTGCCCAAATTTATCCTCCGCGAACGGAGACTTTAATCAACCAGTTCAATTCTCAGCTCATAGTATGTGAGCTTTGCTACCGTTAAAGGGACATTATCTCAGATTTTGAATGTGCAAAAACATTTCTAGAATTTTGTAATACGAACTGGTTGTCGAAAGCTCGTTAATCATTCATATTCGGCGGTAATAAAACCATACGGAAAAAACCTCGATTGGGTTAAGAAGTATGTTAGCAAAATAAGTAAACATATACAATGTTAAAGAGAGAAATCATAAAGCCTTCAGTTAGAGCAATATATGCGGAAAAGGTACGGCGTCGGCGCAATGCTGTCCCAGTGATATTCGTCACTGTTTTTAAAAGAACTCAAAGCTCTTGTTATTGAATGTATGCATTTACTAGTAATGGGAAATATTTTTGCGCACGTAATAACTCATGCGTAGAAACGTAAAAGCTATCGCATTTGCACGTAAATTGTTTTTTTTTTCACATGGTTACTATAGCATGCGCTCGTAATATTATTGCGATTAGAGCGCACATTCTAATAGCGTAATGCACATAATAAATAAAAACTCAGTTTTTCTTGTGTCATATGTCCCTTTTCACAAACATTTAGAGTCAGGATCCGAAATTTAAATACGAATACCTCAAAATTCGAGACATCTTCAGCTAGAAAATTGTTTTACTCTCACGAGCAATTTTAGTGTTATGATGGAATTAATGGTTTATAATACAAGTAAAACGGTATATACGCTTTATTATTCGTTTGGGTCGCAAATACAGATCTGAGTATTTATGCACGTGATTACGTTCTGAAAAAGTCGTGATTTTGAATCACTTTTTCTTAACTTAGCGCAATGTATTCGGAAAATGTACAGTGTCTGCGCAGGGCGGCCCCAGTGGTATTCGTTACTGATGTTTGTTTAAAAGAACTCTTAGCAAAGAGATTGAACAACAGCTTTCGTTAATGTTTGAATGCATTAAATAGCGGTGGATAAACGATAAAGGGATAGTATACTGTATAGTATTCCGTTAATGCCATTCATTGTTTCGCGAGAACATGATTTAAAGGCACAACCTAACGACGCGAATAAGCGAGATAACGAGTCAAACTTGCACAATAATAATAATTTAGACTAGACTACAAACTATAACGTACACGAATTATTTTGATTCTAACACGTTTTGACCAAAGATTTATACTATGTATTTTATTTTTTTGTGTACTATTTTCTGTAAAATTCCGCCAATAAAAATAACTTTCGGCTGTTCTGTCGATCAGATCTCCGCCCTCAATGACTTTCATTCATAAAATACCGGATTATTACGCTGGTGGAAAATGTATCGGGATATTTTGTTTAGTTACAGCGCGTGCTTTCAGTGTATAAGTTCCGCCCATAATTATTGCAGAATAACCCATAGACGATTGTCTTCATTGTTTATATGAAATTTGGCACGTGCCGTGTTAGAATTGTAAAAAAATATATGCGAGATTCTACCAAACGATTCCTGAATACTGTCAAAGGCTCAACAAATTACTGTTGCTTTCACGCTTAAATAAATTAATTAGGTATGTAACAGGGTATTCACTCTGACACTAATCCTTTAATATTACTAACCCATGCAAGAATGTGAGCGAGTATCAGTGTGGGTGCTAATTGGTGAGTGAATGATTTACTAACACTGCATGTTTTTATGTGAGATGTTTTAACTATAGAGTTTCAATGGTTTTATACTCTAGTTTATGATCATTCCATCATAAAGTCTCGTAAGAGATAGATGTTGGAATTTTCCATTTGTCAGCATATATTTATTTTAAAACTTAAGTCCTCAGGTCGCTGGTGAGTTTACTTTTATTGTTAATATAATTACATTGTATTGTATTGTATTGCTTATTGTAATATAAATGTATTTGATTATTATGTATTTCATTGCAATGTTTAATTATTGCAATTTGAATTAGTTATTCATAATTGTTTTTGTATTATTTTTCAGGACATCATTTTCAATATTATAGACATCTATAAAATAAAGAATATATAAGACAACCCACTTGTGTTCTCTACACACAACCCGGCTACAGGTAGGTAAAGATGATTATGTCACAATTGTCACTACTTTGTACCTTTTAGTCGTCTTGTAATCGTGTACCCGAATCAAAGGTCGTAATAGTCTGATAAAAATACAAGAAATTGTGTGACTCGCTGTCTAAGACCTCATGTATCAAATAAACTTAATGGCTATTTGTAGAGTTCTTGATCCCTGATCAGTGTTGATGAAGTGTAAGTTTTAAATCGTTTTGTTTTACAGAAAAAAAGAAACGATGTAGTTATACTTGTATGTGATGTCCGTTTAGTTGTCAGAAAAATTTGCGTTTTAAAGTAACTATCCCGTCTTTGTATATTTACACGTAGTTAAACTAAACTAATAAACTCAACTTATAGTCTTATCAGTAGATTAAAACTAAACATAAAGAAATTCATTTATTTGCCGCTTTAAACGATTGTGAAATAGAATAATATATTGTACCTTTATAGAAATACATATAATAGCAGTGTATAGCATATTAAGAATCGTTTTCAGCATAACGGCGCTAGAACGGCATTGACTCATCTATGTCTAGTAACTGTCGATGTAGTAGTCATCAACAGATCCTTGCGAGTCTTGGTCATGATTGTAGTCGCTGTTCTCAGAGACGGGACGTCGAAGTTGTTGCATCCGCCCGAATTTAACGTCTGGGCACTCGTGGCAGACGACTGTGTTAAGATTACAAACGTTCGTTGTGTCTTCTAAAAGCAGATAGTAAAAAAATGTCAACTATTTAAAACACAAGTTTGTTATTTTTATTTCTGGTTCGTGTTGAATTTGGTTCATACACATTCCGTTTCCTCATATCAGATGTCAGTGCAATGATTTAGAGTATGTAAGCCAGAAGTTAATAACTTTTAGTTTTGACAATTGACAAATGCACACAAACACAACATTGAAAAACAGAACGCGGATGAATATAGCTAAGGGTCCTCCGCTTGGTGAGCAAAGCTTTGTGATTATACACCAATATGTAATCTGTTTAGTGTCTTAAATAAATGCTAGTTGGTTGTTACCTTAATTTCCCGAAAATAATATGTATGTTTTATTTGTTCGATGTTAAAACAATTGTCCGGGTGACAGAACCATATTGCTGGAAATTAAGCAATTTCACGATGCTGGTGAATATTTCTAATAATTATTTATATGTTTAATGTATAGTTTCCACGACTAAATATAATATTGTGTTCGATGTGTGTTTTTTGCTTAAATGAATAAATATACTACAAACGTATCAATACGGCCACCAGGCACCATTAGAATTTTTCTTGGTTTTTGTTGTACCATGCGCAAGATTTGACGTGAGGATTGCCTCTGCATCTGCAAAATTTTCCTTGCTGCTTGCAATAAATAACAAGAATCCTGTAAAATAAAAAATGCTACAGCTCTAATCAACTTCTGAAATTGAAATTAATATATTAGCACTATTTACAGCGCTATCAGAAATTTAGATATTTAATTAGATACCTTTAAAAATTAAACAAACACATTTAAGTAATTTTCATATACCGAACTACGAAGTATTGTATTGTTTATAAACCTTTATAAGTTATCAAATCCTTCTTTCCACGTACATTGAGTATTATTCCATTTAAATTCGTCCGACAAACCCTCTTTCTCCAGCTTGGCTTCTGTCACCAGAAGTGTTGCTATGAAAACGATTGCGATCAAATTCGCCGTGGCATTCATAGTGATCTTCAAAATGATAAAAATCACAGTTATATCACCTTAAGTATTGAATGACGTACATCGTAAACGTATTCCTAATAACTTAGTGTCAAATAATATAGTCCATAATAAGAACATTTTATATCCAATTATTTCAAGTCTTAACAATTATGTTTTACTTCTTGTAGGAAAACTGTAATAAAGACAGATCGTAAAACATTCAAAATGCAATTAAATACATTCCTTGTCCAAGGTTTCTTTGAGAGGAATATCATTCTGCATGATCAAAATAAGTTTGGTTTAGTAAACGCGATCAACCCAAAAACGTGGTCACCTTTCTAAATTGTTTAGTTCGTTTCATGTTGAATGTTTTATATATTTCAAGCGTCAAATTCAGTACACACTGTTTTAAAGAAAACCTTAAGAAGCACATTTATGCATCAAATTGATGTATTCATTTCCTTAATAAACATGAAATGTTTAAACGTTTACTAGAAATGAACTTCGCATTAAACGTATTTTAAATTCTACTTACCGAGTTGCAGTGGGCCGGTATGAAGAACAAATGTGGCTGCACTCGCTTGGCTCTTCAGTTTAAATATAAAAATAACCCGGACTCTTGTTTCATACTTAAGAAGTGGATATAGCTTTAACACTAATGCTTTTCGATCAGGATGTAAGCAACATACGCTGATGTTAATATGTCCGGGAGAACTACTTGAATGCGATTGCTTTGTGGGTTCTCTTTAAACCTACGCTTTCGAAAACATAATGTTAATATGCTAGTACATGCTATAAATTAAATATGTAGATTTGACGAATAAAGTGAAATTAAGTTTTGTATCATTTGAAATGCATATTATCGGCGTTGAAGTAAAAATGAACACTCAAAGTCGGTATGGTTGTAACCGCTATTCCACAGATATAGAAATTATCCGGTTTGAAAACACATGCTTCAGAATATATGTTGTTTTCGAGATAGTGGCGATAACATGTTCATTTATTCAGACCGAGCTTTCACTTGAATTGTATTTAATCGGCGTTGGAGCAAAATACACAGGCAAAGCCCTTATGGTTTAAATGAATACTCATCGATTGAAATTCTCTTGGTTAAAACATATGCTTCAGAAGATATTCATTTCTAGAAAGTGTCAATTATATGTCCATTTATATAGACCGCGCTTGTAAACAATTTATGTGAAAGGATAAATTAGGCGACGGATTTTGGTATTTGTATTAATTAAAATCTTGTTTTTAATATGTATTCACTTAAATCAAACATTTGCGGATTTATATTTGCAGAACAATGACTTGTTGCTTAATTACCGCACAAAATCAAAATGACCATATTATGCGAAGCCGAAATAAGGCGACTCGTTAGATACAGTGAACTTAATTAAACGGGGCATATCGACGGTATTTCCCCCTTAATGTAAATCTTTATTAACACAATGAGACCGTTCATTTTTTTCCGTTGATATATTAATCTACTGACAATTGTACATTGACGTAATCATTAAGGAAAAACAGGAGTATAAAAACAAGAGTATACAATACTAAAGTGTTTCGATCATGCCCTTAGTTGGATTTAAATGTACTCTACGAAAGAAAGCCTTCTTAATTGCGAAGTGTACTACACTAATTCTGTTCCGTTATCATTCGTGTGTATGCGTATAGCATATGTCAATATCAGTCATAACGAATTTACTTCAAATTATGTTCCCGCGTCCGTGTCTACGGGATCATGTGCTTGTTATAATTATAATAAATAAATTGTAGTAATACATAATTCAAACATAATTTTTATCACTCTTAAGCATTAAAAAATTCGTTCGACATCATTATCTCAAATAATATTTTAATATTTAGAAAAGCCTAAAAGCCTTAAAAGTCGAAACATTAAACACAAGCAAAACCTTAAATGATCTGATGATTAAAATAATATCGTGATTCAAACTAAATAAAAAGAAGGAAAATAATGTTGCTAAGGAGGTTTTAACTTGTTTAGAGTTCGCTGATAAATTTAAACAGTTCACTGTGTTTAATAAAGCAATACGCACAACCTTTTGGAAAATCGGTAAGTACTTCTAATTATAGAGCAGTTAAGCACGAGGACGCTGTTTATAGTGTTTCCGTCTTTCAGATCCTTCGATTGCTTTATCACGTTTAATTAGGTTCATTGACATTAAGATAGGATACAATGTTTAGTTTAGATTAAATTCAGCAATCAATTGGTGTACGAAAATAAGGATATCAAATCCGTTCAGATACATTTTAATGTAATGATACGATCGCAATTGATACAACTAAAATACTTCATCATATTTTCAAATCAAATTTGTATAAATACATGAAGGCAAGTTACTAATTTGACAACGCCTCGCGAATGACCATTTATTTCTGAACCAAACTGATTAATATATGATATACACAGACTAATGTGACAAGAGATGTGTTTGTAAGAAACACTATGCCTCCTACTGCGCGCTTTGATTTATTATAATTTTTTTATCATTTTGAAGGTTCAGATAATTTTTACAAGGGAAGTAATATTTTTTAAGGGCTATAATTAAAATATTACTTCCCTTGTAAAAATGATCTGTACCTGCCAAATGATAAATAGAAATAATCTCCCTTTAGGGCTTATTACTTCCCTTGGATTTGTTGTTTAAACTTTGACCTTGAAGGGTGACCGTGACTTTGACCTTTCACCATTCAAAATGTGCTGCTCTGTGAGATACACATGCATGCCAAATATCTAGTTGATATCTTCAATATTGCACAAGTTATGGCCAATGTTAAAGTTTTCGGACGGACGGACAGAGAGATGTAGGCTTTTACTTCTACTTATTCGGTGTGTTGTAAACGCTGTATTGGTACTACCAGTATTTTCAAATTATCGATGAACCGCGTTGCATATGTTTTTCGCCGATTTCAATTGAGCAATGTTCATTAACGAGCCGATTGGTTTTACATGTTTATTTGTCAAATGTTTTTTTTACTAACAATATTATGCATAGCATCGTTTTATTTATTTTGAGATTTAATTTTGCTATACTTTGGACAAGTCATTACAGAAGCAAACAACGTGTCGCAGTTATCATTATTGTTAAGATGCCAATGCACATATTATGGCTCGATTGGTCATTGTCGACTTGGTTACTACTTAAATGTACCCCGGATTCTCTTAAGTATAATTAAATGTACCCCGGGTACGGACAATATACTAACACAAACTCTTCCAATTTCGACTGTAACCGAGTTTTATCTTCCCACAAAATCCGATGTCGTAAAAAGCGCAAAGGAACACGAATCAAACTTCTCTTTCCAATTGAACAATACCTGCCTCAACATGCTTTTTTGAGTAGGAGTTTCGATAATATAGAAAACAGTTTAGAGAAGATTGACATTAATATAAACAAAGACTATTTGAAAACAATTAAGCTGTCTTTTCCTGTTTAGTTTTTATAATTAATCCCTCGCAAATGTGCAGCAGTTTGTTTACCATTAAACCACTCCTAAAACGGATATCACCAGGATTGAACCCAAGTTGTACGTGTTTTATATATAGTTTTTCAATAGTCATACTCTTGACTACTTAACGACTGCGTGGAGTGGTTGATATGATTCGGTCTAGCGATTGGGAGGTCAAGGGTTGATCCCCACAATTGGAGCGCCTTTAGATCTCCCCAAATGAAACCAACTACTTGTTCTACTAGGAAATGCACTCGATATTGTTTCAATAAGTCTTGGGATTTTAATACAAGCGAACTAAAACAAATAGTAATAAACCACACTTATCAACTAAATGAATAAACTAAACTATTAGTCATTATAGAAGATATCAAAAACAAAAATAAAGAAATTTATTTATTGGCCGTTGTTTAAGTTTGTAAAATATAAGATTATAGTATAAATTTATAGATATAGACATAAAAAAGCCTAAAACAGATTCAGAATTGTATTGAGCAACACGGAAAGTTTACGGCATTGATTGTAATTGTCGACGTAGTTGTCATCAACAGATCCTTCCAAGACTTGGTCATAACAGTTGTCGATGTTCTCTCAGAGGCGGGACGTCGACGTTGTGGAAAGTGTTACCTTTTATCGAATACTACGTCTGGGCACCTGTCGCACACGACTGTGTTGGGATTACACACATTCTGTGTGTCTTCTGAGATAAGATAAAAAATAATGTAATCTGTGTAGAACAGAAGTTTGTTACTCTTATTTGATTGGGTTCACATCAATTCTGAGTTATGTAATCAATGCAAGAAAGAAGATAATAAGTCGTAGTTTTGGCTTTTAACCATTGAACACGAAAAAAACATTGCAAAATAAACACATTTTAATGAAACTGGGGTCATCGGCTTGGAGAGACAAGCGTTTGAAGTGTGCACTAGTAGGTAATGTGCCTCTAGCATTAAATAAAAGACTAGCGGATTGTAACCTTAATTTCACAAAGGAATTATGTCTTCTGATATATTTTTTCTAGTGTAGGGATGACCGGACCATGTTTTTGCAAATCACCGAATTCTCGATGTTGGTGACAATTAAATAATATGTTTCTAATATTTAAAGTTTTCACGGTTAATACTTATATGTATGTAAGAAGTGTGTCGATTGCTTAAATGAATACATTAAATACAAACCTCTCAATACATTCGCTAAGCACCAGTAGAAGTCTGCCTGGTGTTTGTTGTACCATGCACAATTGTGTGGATTGCCTATGTACTGGCAAAATATGCTGTGTAAATTTCCTGCCTTCTTGCATTGTATAATAAGCAACCTGTAAAGCATATTAAGATAAATATTGCCACAATGAATTTCTGATAAAGCATTTACAAAGAAAAAGCTTTTATATATTTAATGTAAACATATTATAATTAAAACATTTCAGAAATAGTGAATAAAGTAGCATCGGATTGCATACTAACATGTTAAAAGATTTACCAACAAATCCTTCTCTCCACGTACACCGACGATTATTCCATGTAAAGCAGCCTTGTTTCCCCAGCTTGGCTTCTGTCACCAGTAATGTTGCTAAGCAAACGAGTGCGATCGAAATCCCTTTGGCATTCATAATGATCTTCAACATGATGAAAGATATTAGCTAAATCATCGTAGGTATTGAATGGCGTACATCGTAAACGCTTTGTTAATAAGTTTCAAATAATATAGCCAATAATAAATCATCTAGCTTCATATAATGTCCCATTGAAACAAGTCCTTACATCATTATGGATTTTGGGTTTGAACACGGTAACCATGTCAGATGGCAGAAAGTACAACACAAGTTTTTTTCGAATGGAATATTAATATGTATGGTGAACATTTCCTATTGAAGACATTTACATTTTTCAATTTTGAAGTTCATTTTTTGTGACATGCACATTCGGTCAAATTTTAACAAAAACAGAGGTAAAATAAAATGAAATATATCATCGAATTTTAACAAGATGTATTGTTGTTTTTGTTCGTGTGTTATTCTGTTGTTATTTTTGCATTTACATTGTTCAAGTAAAACGCATGTTTACATTTCTAAGTGCTTTTAGTGCGTTTAATGCATAATGTTCTATATATTTCTAACATCAAATACAGTACGCAACGCATTATTTAATCGCCTAAACTGACTTGTTTACTATACATAACTTTTAGGAATGAATATATACAGCAAAATAATAATAACTATTTCACCAAAAACATGAAATAATTAAACGATCTCTCTCTATATATATTCCGCATTAAACGTAATAAAATACTACTTACCGAAGCGCAGTTGGCCTGTCAGAAAGACAATTGTGGCTGCATGCGCTCGGCTCTTCAGTTTAAATATTATTATGACCCGGACTTAAGCTCCCATACTTAAGAAGTGTATATAGCGTTATCACTTTTCGATCAGGATATAAACGACAACCGCTGTTGTTAATATGTGGGAGAGAACTACTTGAATGCGATAGCTGTCAGACTAATGTGAGTTCTCTTTAAACCTACGCAGTTTAACATATAATGTTAATATACAAGTATATAATATAAATTTAATATGTAGATTGTATCATTACATTGAAGTTATGTTTTGGATCAATTGAATCAAATTTTATCGACGTTGGAGCAAAATAAACACGCAAAGCCCGTATGGTTAAATTGAATGCTCATATAATGAAATTTTCTTGGTTTAAACATATGCTTCAGAATATATTTATTTCTAGAGTGTCAATTACATGTACATTTATTTAGACCGAGCTTGCAAACAATTAATGTTAAATTAAAGGATACGTTAGGCGACGGATATTGGTATTGGTTTTTATTAAAACCTTGTTTTTTAAAGGCATTCACTTAAATGTAACATTTGCGGATATATATTTGCAGACAAATGACTCGTAGCTTAATTACCGCACAAAATCTGGATAAAAAATGTACCATATTATGCGACGCCGAAATAAGGAGACACTTAAAATACATTGAACGTAAATAAACGGGGCTTATCGACGGTATTTCCCCTTAATGTAAATCTTTATTAACACAAGGCGACCGTTTTCTTTTTCCGTTGATATTAAGCTACTGACAATTTTATATTGATGTTATCATGAAGATAAAAATGAGCATACAATACCAATATGTTTCGATCATACCCTTAGTAGGATTCAAACGTATGCTACGAAAGAAAGCCTTCTTAAGTGCGAAGTGTACTACACTAATTCTGTCCCATTATCGATGGTTTGTATGCGTATAGCAGGACTTCATGTAAACAACAGTCATAACGAATTTACTTCAAATTATGTTCCTGCGCCTGCGATCAGCGTCTCCATCATGTACATATTGTAATAGTGGTCTCTTAATGATACCCCATAAAAGTATTACATCGTATGGTTGTTACCAGTGAATTGACTCTCTCTATTGGCTCAATTACATGTTCATGCAAGGATAAATTAACCTTACTTCAAAACGACTCAATCAAGTAATAAGCTATTTATACTTCAGCCATAAACCATTCACATGATATGAAAAATAATAATGCAATTATCTAGAAGCAATGCGAATTTGTCACATGTTTGAGTTTGATTTAATACAGCTATAATGATAAAATATTATTTAATTCATTATAAGCGTAGCGTAAACTTAACAATGAGAACACATTTAACAACATTTATACCGCTAAAGTTATGATGAAGTATCAGGCAGGAATTATCCATATGTACCAATGCTTGATTCTGCAAGATTAAATATCGCAAAGTGTTATTGGCCCAACTTTGTATTCGATTTAGATCAGTATATTTGTTTATCAAAATGATCATAACAAAATATAAAATCTTGAAGAGTTTTGGATAAAGTAAATACTAATATATAACATAAATTCACATACGGATGTTGTTCATGATGTGACCACTTCAGATAAACCGTTGCCTTTCTCAAGTTTTGCTTTTAGCTTGCCTTTAAATAGGATGCGCGCTTAAGTCAGATCGAAATCAACAACCCATCGGGCGTATAGCAAAAAGGCGTACACTTCCGTTTGGGAACAAAAAAGGAGGGTAAGATTGTAATCGATGAAAGTTGTTTTACAAAGTTCATATATTTTCCGTGTTCGAAACAGGATTCTACATTTTCACTCGCTGATCTTTCTTGAAGATAAAGAAGAAAATAAGCAGTCAAAAACTACTGAACGATAAAACGCCTCGTTTTTATTCCCACGCATAATAAGTCCATGTCTTTGTATATTGACCGATAAATATAGATTGTTGAATATTATATCCGAAGCATACAATTTTTGAATAAGAAGCGCATAATAGTCATTTTTGAAAGCAAACAACATGTCACTACGGCTATTTATTGTTTTTTGGGAGAATCTTAACATTTTGAAGCATATCAAATTGTATCGAACAACGATGATATCGTCGATTAAAGAAAAAGTAAGCTAATAAAATAGGAATTAACACAATGCTCATGATCCTTCAACTTCCAATGTTTTCATGTCATTGGCAACATTTATGTACCATGGGCATTTACAATACATTCAAACAGAGACAGGTTAATTCGTGAAACATTTTAAAGAAGCAGCCCAAGTTGCAATGGGACCATGGGTATGGTGTACGCTGATAACTTAGGAGTCCCACGGGTAGAAGGGGGGGGGGGGCGTTCTCGAGAGCTAATCCAAAACATATAGTACTGCTTCAAGCACGTACACACGCCTCAATCCTATCTATAAGATATAAATCTACTAAACTGGTATACCCACACAATTTGGCTTAAATACCACGGTTTAAACATAGCTACTCCGAGGAGTAAAACACCTCGGTCCCAACACCCGACAATACTGAAGGTAATCAACCCGTAGGACAAAATGAGCTAGGTGCATCGATATTGTGTAAAACTTGGGTTCACGTTTGTAAGAATCGCAGACAAACCCATATACCTTTTATTCAGAACAAGGCATGAACACAGGAAAACGCGTAATTTCTTTCTGGCAGGTTATGGGGGCAAACTATATACTATGTACATGCATTTATTCAAAGGCCCACATATTCATAACGTTAACAACAAAAAACCTTACCTGTATATAATACAAATTAAAGAAGACAATTTTGATTATAAATATTGCACAGTATTAAACAGGACACCGCGTTGATGATACACTTGAAGCTTAATTGTTTTAAGAAAATAGATGTATATAATGTTTTTATTTGAATAAACGGAAAAACGGTTATTAAAATCAACTGCAATCAACTCGTTTAATTCTCAGCTCTTAGTATGTGCTGTTTGCTACAGTTAAAGGGACAGTATCTTAGACTTTAAATGTGATAAATCATTTCTAGAACTTTGTAATTCAATTAGCTTGTCCAAGTATCTTATATTAATGACTACCTGATGGGTAACTGGTAATATTACCTTAGTATACATTCGACAAATGCAAAGTATACATGAGCAAAGTAGCAAAAAATACAATGTATTCTCACACTGTCGATGTATTCCCGTTTAGGAAAACAGTTTTATTTTCAGTTCGATAACTCTCTTTATATTTAGTGACATCAAAGAACGCATTTAACTTGAAGTGCCGAGATTCTGATATTACATTAGTTTGGACCATTTATGCTGCCAAAAATACTTCATTGTCTCCAAACAGTTGTCTTACATGTGTGCTCGTGAAAACATTAAGTACTCTGGATTAATGTTCCTATAAAACACATTAAATTCTTGGTTTTAATTGCTTCATGATAAGGAATGGCTACCCTTTCGTTTTTCAAAGTGCTCTGACATTTACATACTCAATTGTTTATTATATATTGCTACCCTTCTATGCCCCTTTATCGTATCTGAAACATTAAGACTTCCATTTCTGGAACGCCTTGTTTTTCATTAAACATAGGCAACTGGTAGATACGCCAATTTAGACACCAAATACGTAATGTTACATCTTTTAAAAGACAAACATGGGACACGGTCATATTTTGAAACGTGAGTTGAACAATTTTAATAAGGGCCAAATTTAAAGACTATTTTAATACAAGGCACAGTGATTTCGCTTAGAAGTAAGATTTAAAGAAATACATAATTTCACACTTTTATCGAATTATCCATGTATTTAAATAGATTATTTATTAAGTCGAAAAAAAATATGGTATTAACAAAGTTAGAATTTTGACAAGAGGCTTTTTTAACGTTACGATAAAATCATTTTACTCAGATTGGGGTGTATTCAAATCAATTTTAATCAAAAGGAAAAAAAAACTCTTATTAATGGAATATTATGTATTAAAGTGCGTGCTCATCTGACACAATTCATGAACAAAAATAAATTTACTGAAATATTCTTTAACTAAAGGGAAATAACCAGTGCAACGGTCAATATTTGGTCGATCGATTTTCCTGTCTGACATGTTAAACCAAATCGTTAAATCGGACCAATATGTTCATTTTTCTTTGCAGAACATTCAACTTTGAAGCGATATCTCATCTAATCAGCAAAAACTACACAAGCTTTTATCCAGTACAACTAGCGAACATTCTTACTTTAACAACAACCTTACTGGTTCAAATCGGAATACAATTCATTACAATTTCATAAAGAATGGCAGACAGAATTAATAATTTTCGTTAATATTCCGAATTGTCAATTTTGAAAACTATTTGAACGTATTCACAATATTCGTATTTATATCATTCCAACTATGTACGAGTATATAAAATCCATGTACGGCCGAACAGGTAAATATTTATAGAAACATACGTAATATTTAATATTTTAATTGATCAAACTTTGAAGATTTTTCCGTAATATTTATTATGTAAGATTTATATAGGCTAGATGTCGTTATTGGTTGAGGAGTATCTAATCCATCGTTTAATAGTGACGTTTCAAAATGGTTATATAAATTCAAGTTGGATATTTGATGCTAAAAACGTTGTATATAAACTGTTTTGGTTACATTAATCAAAAGGACATTAATCGGGGACACTTCATTATACTTCGTCTAGTCTATATAGTTTGTTATAATGTTAAACATATATCAATTGAACGTGGGTAATATGTGTCCAGTAACAGGTAAAATAACAATCATATTAGAAGTGTTACTTTTACTGGTGCTATCTCTATCGCTGAATATTGAACTCCTCTTTGTAATATATGATATTAACGTTTATAAAGACACACATCATATAGATGTTAACGGGTGTTAGCAGATTGTATTATTAATTCGTTTCTGTGTAGTTTTAAATCAACAAATCACTACATTATATATAAGACATGTTTGTGGAAATATTCTAAAACATATTAGATTGCAATTGTTGCAATTATTTAGGGACAGGTTATGAAATAAGTAAAGCGGCAGTATACAAATACCAAAGTGCGTGCATTTTTTAAACAATGACCTGTATTGAGACTTCTTGCCTTTGGAATCGTGCGGTTTAGGTCGCCGTTGTGTAGATAATATGGTGTCCGCAAATGGAACGGGAGGTCACAGGTTCGATCCCCACTGTGGGAGCGTTCTTAAGATCCACGCATAGACACAAAGTACTGGTTCTAGTCCTAGGAATCGGACTCGAGAGCCGTTTAAATAAGCCTTTGGCTTGCTATGCAATCGAGCTTAAATAAACAGGTTTAAACTAATCGTGCGGTATACTGGCATTGTAAACGTTTATCAAGTCGATTACACAGTTGTAGTGTTTGTATAGACCGTGCGGCTTTTATGAAAGCCTGACCCAGACATATGGCGTTTAGGTAGTGAGAATGTGATGAATCCACATCCGCCTATTTCAGGGTATTGGCAGACATCAGAGGTGTTTCGGTAAAGAGAAGTTGATGAATCTACATACGCCTATTTCAGGGTATTGGTAGACATCAGAAGTGTTGTGGGAAAGAGAAATTGATGACGTTACATCCGCGTATTTCAGGGTATTGGTAGACATCAAAGGCGTTCATGTATAGAGAAGTTGATGAATTCACATCAGCCTATATCTGGATATTGGTAGACATCAGAGTTTGCAGGACACGACAGCAGCTTACAAAAATGTGTTTCTAAATTGAAACGAGACAATATATGAACCTTTCGGTATATTGAAGCACTAATGTTTGTGAAGTGTATTTCCTAAAAAACATTAGTTAAAATAGATCAGTACTTTGTGCAATCGTTTATTATTTTGATTTTAAATAGATTTTGTTATATTAATGAACGATTGAATTCGGATAATGATAAGCATTTATTTCGGAATCTGAATTAATGAACATGTTTTTTTTAAATCGCCTTTGTTATATATATAAACTGTCCCCCGTATATCTCACACAATTTTTTGGTAGGCTTAATGTTTCATCCGTTTCAAATACTCATCAGTTTTCAAACCTTATTCGTTACACGTGACTACTAGCCTCGTTGAATTTATGAAATACTTTACAATGGTCTAATGTCCAAGTGACGTTACTTAACTGAGGTGATTTTCTGTAAAAGTGAATAATGCAGGACTCGCGGAATTCTTAAACTTGGGCATACAATGAACGTTTATGTTGTCAATTGCTGACTTTAAGTTCGATTTATTTAGATTCTCTGCCTCTTTACGATGTGAACATTATTTTCAGCTGCGAACTCTCATTTTTGACTTTGATTGTATTATTCCATTAATGTTAAGCGTTCCGCAAACTGGACAGGGGACCGATTCATCGTTAATTTTTGTCGGTAATTTGTCGGTAATAACACCAAACGGATCTGACTCGATTGGGTTTAGAAGTGTGTCGTGAAAGTAAACATACAAACGTTCAAGAGACAATTATTCCTGTTCAGTGTATGTTGTAATTTCTACCAAATGAGGTACCATCGGTTCTAAATCAAACAAACGTTTGGTTTTGTGCCTGAATAAAGCTTGAATTAGGTTATTTGCACCTCAAGCAATACCGCCTCTGTGATTCCGATGCAAGACTCGATTGCATTGAATTAATTTTATTGTGTAACTGTTCTGGGACCGAAATTGCGTGTTTAATCGAATAAAATTCGTAGGAGCCATTTGCAATTATTTGGTTTTCTATTCCTCCGATTGACAAAAATAGTCGATCTAAGCGCTGAAAGCTATTAAGGTTGGTCGTTTTTCTAATTACGAGTATATGTTGCCAATTGTTTTTGTAAGCACTTTCAAAGATTCGCAAAATGTCCTGTTGGAACGCGATCATATCGGTAACATAACTTACTTTTTTTGTAACATTTGTATACGGGATTGCCCCATGGGTTGGCTATGAGTGTGAGAACTATCTTTTAACATGCCTTTCACGTCAAACTCTTAACGTCTGAAAAAAAGAAATATTAGCTGTAAGCTGCCGATAGTGCACACGTTAAAGAATTGTACTTAAATTATCTAGTTCTAAGTACAGCGATTTATTCTTACAATTACACCGTCAAAAAAAATCACGAAATGTCCGCATTATGCATCTTTTTAAAAGTTGAATATTTGCGTTTACTAATTATAAAATATGAGCGTAAATATAATGGGAAAACAATTCATGTGGTTAACATTTATTATCAAATGAAGATTCTGGTATATTTACAAGTTTCGTTAAGTTTGGTGCTCTCAAGACGGTTTAAACTGACTCGATGGTGTGTGGCTTTTTAAGAAACAATGAGTATTCTGCATGTGTATTTGTTATGATAAATGGATATATATAAGCTATCTAGTAAGTAATTTTAATCTTCTTCTACGTTCATTGACTGTAGCTGGAGCTACTAACGGCGATGTTGCTACCTAAAAAATGTGTTATTTAGCTATTTAGATATATTTGCGTATGTGTATCAAACAAAGCAAACATGACATTCAACCATGCTTTTAATGTTAGTATTACGGAACTAAAAGCTTGATTCCTAATTCTCGAAAAGACATGAATAATGTGTGGTTTCCAACAATTTGTTCTAATCATTCAATAATTTTTCGAAACGATCTATTTATCATTGTAAATTAACAATAATTTTATTCTTGTTTGGTGTTTCGAAACTTGTATTAGTCATTTCTCTTGTTAAGAGTATGTTTCTCAAAAGAGATGTATTTACGTTTCATGTCATTATATATACACCATTTATTTGTATATAACATTTAGTAAAACACACACAAAATATCTCTCTCAACAATGGTCTGGTAGAAAAATCGTAGAAAACGATAATTAGTTTAAGCATGACCAAAGTCTATTCTCACTGGGTGATAATTACCTTAAAGAACTT
The DNA here is from genome assembly GCF_020536995.1 of Dreissena polymorpha. Taxonomy (NCBI): domain Eukaryota; kingdom Metazoa; phylum Mollusca; class Bivalvia; order Myida; family Dreissenidae; genus Dreissena; species Dreissena polymorpha. The sequence continues at coordinate 5,715,666 of NC_068361.1, forward strand.
CACGGAACTGACAAGGTCTTAAACCGTTGTTATTTTCCTTTACCATGTTTCCCAACGGCATTCATATTATGCAATGAGGTATTCGGCGGCGAATAAGGCTGGCAGTTTGTTTTCCCAGCATCGACTGATATTTCGTCTACTTCGGATCATTTGACAAACCAATTGATACAATGAGGTCCTTTTTCAGGTCATAATCTCCGCGTGTTCCGGTTCGGCAAAACTGATTATTCCAAGCGCACATACATGAAATATAAAGAGAATAATAGGTTAGTGTTGATTATAGATCAGGTTTATCATGCGAGGCTTAAAAAACAAAACGCACGAGCCTTGATGGACGCATATCCGAGTACAGCTCGTAAATTAACACAGGATTTCTTGGTCCAGAAATGCCGAACACACTTTTCTAATGTCAGCGATGTTCTCTCCTGTGCATGTTTTCGTTTGGCGCTCGTTTAACTCGAGATACTCTACGCCATTCGAGTCCACACGGAAGCGAACGTCTCCCCACCTAAAAAGATACAAGATACAATAATCTTTATTTTACGTCGGATATGAAGAACAATAAAAGACAGTATTTAAGTTGAAGCGGATGTACTTTGTGAATTGGGGTGCAAAATAATGAGACAGATTGATACATATATTGTGTTTGTGTGGTACAAAGGCTTGCTACCGCAAATTGTATTGCTCCGTGGTTCCTCGCAAGCCGAAATAAAGGCAGTTATTAAACCAGATTGTTTTTAACAAGGCCTTTGGAGACTCGGTGCCAATGATACACTTCTCCCAGAGCAGATCGATGTCGGTATCACTCAGCGGATGGGCCTCCCTAGGACAGTTTCGCTGACCCTAAATTGGTGATATTTCTTATACTGTTTCATTTAACTTTCGACTATATTTTTTAATTCAAAATATTGTTTAGTATTCTATCTTTCGTAGGCTTACAGTTTTACTGCTTAATGTGACTATTCGACTTTTATTCATTAATTGCAAATTTATTTTGCCAGCGTAATAGTTTCGTACAGGCTACACATGGGATTTTTCCCAATTGTGTCATAAATGATACGTTTTCTTTTCAATACGCTATTTTGACAATTTCTTTTAGTTATTACCGTTCATCTTAATTTTATCTGTTTCTTAAGACTTTTTTTGCATTGTAGGTGTCCCTTGTGAGTGCAAATAGGGCTCCTGTCCCTGTCATGACTGAACATTCATAGCGATGTCGTTTAAGGTAGCTGTCAACACTAGCGATGATGCCAAGGAGGTAGCTTGGGCATCAGCGAGGTTAACATCTAAGAACTCTTTATTGTCAGGCATGTCTGGAATATGATTTAAAGTTGTGAGAATGACATTGCTACTGGATGGTGCATCAGAATCAAAGTTAGTACTGGGGCTGGTTTTATTCTCAGTTGTCAATTCAATCTCATTTGTAAACATATCAGATGGATCAAACCCATATTGTTCCTGGAACTGGCTTAGTGTTAATTCAATTGTTTCAGTTGCTTGTTGCTCATTTTTTTCATTTAATTCATCCCGCATTAATGAGAAATTGGTTTTGTTAAATGCGTCAGACATTTTAAGGTGTTATAATTTCGCAGACGATTGTTTTCTACGGTCAAAGGGGAACAACTCGAACTGACTACGTCAAAGGTTAGCAACAACACCAGAATCTATTTGCAACATAGTGTTAAATTAACCTAATATTAGGGGTTTAATGACAATAAATGACAATAAACACGTTGTTTTACTACTTGTATTTGTTTTAAGGTCATTTAAATTTACAAACATTTGAGATTGCATTTATTATTGATGCACTTGGCAAATACAGGTACAAAGGTGCGTGGGAAAAAGGAGTCCCGATTCGGCAGTTGATGACGTCATTTCGTGCCGTTAATTATAGATTAAATTTAATTAACGGGGCTTTAATCAACCGAATTTGCTGTAAAAGTGGGATAAAAACTGTAATCCTACTCCGCAGGAAATATAGTGCTTTAAAAAAAATATTTTTAGCATCTTAATAAAGTCTATTCCTACCTTTGTTCGTTAATAAACTCATGTTTTGTCTTTTTTAATTCTTAGCTATTAGCCATCCGGACAAACGCTTACGTAAAGTATTAAAAAACACTACACATCAAGCTAATTGCGTGTTTGCGAACACACACGGAATAACAGTATTTTTATTCATAATACAAAAATAGCACATTTAATACAAGTGTATTATGATTCATAACGTAACATGATTTGTTAATTACATATATATGTGTCACCATATTGTACAATAATTCATTTTTATTACAGTTTATTTCTATTACATTGCACACAATACACTAAATGTAAACTTGTACATGTATACCGTCCCCGCCATAATTTACGTTATAGTTTAAGCTCTGTGCACAATCTTCGTAGAATTAAAACGTAAAGCCCGTGTTCAGATTCATAAACCAGATAACGAACAAAACATGTAAAAATCACAATTGAAATATAGCAGTATGCGTATGGAATGGACCTGAGAGAAAAACCTTGTGGAATGATTGAACTCGAACGAAAGCTTATCCAAGTTTAGTTCAATAAATTCTTTGTTTGGGTTTAATTAGCCAATAAGGTTAACTTTAAATTATACTAGTCTTGTAAAATACTAATTGTGAAAAACTTTTTCTGTCGTAAAAAATATGTTACTTGAGAAAAGATCAAGTTCAAAAGTATAATTTGCACGATTTTCAAATCAGGGATGAAACACAAACACACACACAATAGTTGAAAGGTTATCTGTCTAGAAACGAAAACGTTTAAGGCTATTACTAAACAAAGCTGTGCACAAACTCAAATATAACGTATAAAAACGTTTACGTATTAAATTGCCACTGAAGAAAATATACGTCATACAAATATAATTGAAAACAAAAGATTATTTTGTTATGTAAAAAATGAATGTTTTAAAAATTATTTAAATTTTATTAAAATCTCATGTCCAACGTGTTTGTTATTAAAATAAGGTCTAACAAATGTTTGCGATGACAAGGAAGTTGTCTGATAACAAATGGATTGAGATTTAAATAACTCAGCTTTAAAGAAATCGCTAGGGAAGTGTCTACGGTATCGTACTTTATTATGGATGCGTGTTTATGAATACCAAATCTAAATTCATCGATCATGTGGATTTCATTCAAGTTTTACGGTCCTGATTGAACCGACATGAATCCTTAGCCTACGCTCTTTCTAAGCGAAGAGTTATTTCTGGATATAAAGCAGAGTCATATTCAGTTATAATCAATGGAATGCACACATTAGTTGTACAATTATAATTAGCATCGAAAGCCAAAGGGTTATTGAAACGCCCCCGATCTATTACACCACGCCGTCTGGTTACAATCAAAACTAAATGACGTTTTCATATCAACAGCCTAGCAACTCGGATGTGTTTGAATTCGTGTTACTTTTGCATATGTATGATTATGACAAAATTTGTATTTATTATGCTGAAGCTTGTTTTCAATTTATAAACTTTAAACATGCGGATAAATACAAATTGCGCCAAGGGACATAGTGCACAACATACACGAATGCCATAAACTCAAACTTTGACATTTATACGTGAAAGTTAATCAACACATCAGTAAACGAACAGCAAAGTTTCGCGAACAATTCAGCGCAGCAAAGCACTTTATATTTGTAAAAGCGGCACATTACTGCAAAACGGATTTCCAATATTAAGTGTTCGTAATCTCTCTCGCTATTGGAGGTTTTATCACAGAAATATCGTGCCGTCGTTATAAATATGGGTTAAATACGAGGTTTGTTTATACAAGGGATTCTTATTATTAACCTGTAGATATCATGCTGAATTGTTGTGTAACTAATATATTTTAAAATTCTAAAAGATAAGGGCATACGCATATTTAAAAAACAAAAACATTAATAACAGATAAACTACATACGCAGGATAACCGACTTGGATTTGATATTCGCGCTGATATCATGATTGTATTACGTTTGGATAGTGTTATTGCTTTCCTTGTAGCAAGTTTTAATATTGCAGGTTGATTTTTTTTAACTTTTAAATAACAATTGTCAAACGTTTTTCACAGTTAAGCACTGTTATCAATTAAATGAACACAATTAATCTATTTTACATCTTTTCCTATAAAATTCTTTAAATGATTTTTTTCAGAATGTGAACTGATAATGGAACCATTGTAAATATAATGACACTACATGTAATGAAGTTAACTTTGTTCATTTACATTATGCAGAATTTAGTTGGTTTTATTTTCTTTGGTCATAGATATGTTTCAAAGATTTTATAACATATTGCAATATCTTTATTTTCAAAATGTATTTTTTTGTTGTTATAACTTTCATTATTTAACAGCTGCATGCACGTATGGCGAGTATGACAAATGCCCAAATTGGGATCCATGTTCTAAAAGTTGTGCAGGAGGTCGACAGTGTAGAACATGCGAGTCATGTGCATGGAGCATTGACAAACGGTTTTGTCAAAACTGCAACGAATTTTGTTACAACGGTCATTCATTCTACAATGGCAGATGTCAATGTCCGGGTTGGAGATCGGGAGAATGTTGTGAAGGTGAGTTTTAGATCATATATTGAAAGCATGTTCTAAAACCGGTCGCCAACAATTATCGACACTCTAATTTTAAACAATATTAAGTGATAATTCACTAATCCGGAAGTTCGTAATCTCACAGTGCTGTTGTGTTGCTGAAATACAAAAATGAATCGATTAGAGATTTTTTTAGGTCGATATAAGTAAACAATCTATTTGTCAAATGGTTGTAAAGCAACCATCTTTTAGTCTGCAGACATATCTACATCCCGTATTGCGTAACTGGACAGCAGCAATGTGGCGGGTCCCCTGATGGGATAATGTGTACTCAGTGCGAGCCTGGATATCATTCAGGAGGATATAACCAAGGCTGCCTAGGTTTGAATGACTTATACATTGTTTTCATAGAACAGTTAAAGTATCTCTTTAACACATGCTCGTATGAGGTGCACTACGTAAGCTTGTGTATTCATACACAACCTTGGACCGTATTTTCGTGTTCATGGTGAAATACATGTGAATTGTTTTATCACGAAAAAAACTTATTTCATAGTATATATTTTAATTAAAAAAGCACAATTAAGAATGTCCGATCTAGTAATTGGTATTGGAAATTCTAAACGCATGACTCAAACGTCAACGCATGGTAATGACCATAAGTAAAGGCTAAGCTAAATGAATCATTTTATTTTGTTGCAGTTTGTGTCAGTTAAGTTTTGCGTGTATGAAAGGCAAACCAATAGATTGTACACTGACATGAAAAGTGTAGTCACCGGGAAGTTTGAACTAGGAGTAGCAGTATAATTCGTAGTAGTAGTAGTAGAAGAAGTCGTAGTAGTGGCAATATAAGTAGTAGTAGTAGTAGTAGTAGATGTAGTAGTAGTAGTAGTAAAATTCGTAGTAAAAGAAGTCGTAGTAGTAGCAATATAAGTAGTAGTAGTAGTAGTAGTAGATGTAGTAGTAGTAGTAGTAAAATTCGTAGTAGTAGAAGTCGTAATAGAAGCATTATAAGTAGTAGTAGTAGTAGTAGTAGTAGTAGTAGTAGTAGAAGTTGTAGTAGAAATAGTAGTAGTAGTAGTAGTAGTAGAAGCAGTAGTAGTAGTAGTAGTAGTAGTAGTTGTAGTAGTAGTAGTAGTAGTAGTAGTAGTAGTAGTAGTAGTAGTAGTAGTAGTAGTAATAGTAGTAGTAGTAGTAGTAGTAGTAGTAGTAGTAGTAGTAGTAATAGTAGTAGTAGTAGTAGTAGTAGTAGTAGTAGTAGTAGTAGTAGTAGTAGTAGTAGTAGTAGTAGTAGTAGTAGTATTGGTAGTAGTAGTAGTAGTAGTAGTAGTAGTTGTAGTAGTAGTAGTAGTAGTAGTAGTAGTAGTAGTAGTAGTAGTAGTAGTAGTATTGGTAGTAGTAGTAGTAGTAGTAGTAGTAGTAGTAGTAGTAGTAGTAGTAGTAGTAGTAGTAGTAGTAGTAGTAGTAGTAGTAGTAGTAGTAGTAGTAGTAGTAGTAGTAGTAGTAGTAGTAGTAGTAGTAGTAGTAGTAGTAGTAGTAGTAGTAGTAGTAGTAGTAGTAGTAGTAGTAGTAGTATTAGTAGTAGTAGTAGTAGTAGTAGTAGTAGTAGTAGTAGTAGTAGTAGTAGTAGTAGTAGTAGTAGTAGTAGTAGTAGTAGTAGTAGTAGTAGTAGTAGTAGTAGTAGTAGTAGTAGTAGTAGTAGTAGTAGTAGTAGTAGTAGTAGTAGTAGTAGTAGTAGTAGTAGTAGTAGTAGTAGTAGTAGTCTGACATATTGAGCGGGGTTTCATTTTGATTAAAAGTATAACACGCTTGTGCATTAACAATTTCTAGCTTTACCAAAATACGCTGTTCGGTTTAGCTAGGTAGTCTTAGATTAGCATTTATCACATGTCGAATACAATTATTCTGCGTACGGTTTATACAGGGTTTGGTTATATAATTTATTTATTATAAATAACTATTATGCAAATGATATCGGGGCCGACGTGGCTGTTCGGTTCGGACAGGTACAGCTCTTCATAATCTTCGATTCAGACGGGCTTTACTATATATGCAGGGCACGTTATTTAATCCAATGATTAATACGTATTTGAATGTTAAGAAACTGATGAATGCGCTGCGGGAACGTCAGGCTGTGCGCAACAATGTACTAACACCCAAGGGTCATACGTATGCAGTTGCTTGCCAGGATATTGGTTATGGACGGACAAACATGCCTGCATTGGTAAGATTCAAGTCAATGTTATATATACATGTACTACGTTTCTTCAGCCCGCCAACATAAAAAAAAATAAAATAAAATAATAACAATAATGTGAAGGAAGGTTTGATATCTTGTGTTTCGTTTTATTTGTTATAATCTTCGATTCAGACGGGTTTTACTATATATGCAGGGCACGTTATTTAATCCAATGATTAATACGTATTTGACTGTTAAGATACTGATGAATGCTCTGCGGGAACGTCAGGCTGTGCGCAACAATGTACTAACACCCAAGGGTCATACGTATGCAGTTGCTTGCCAGGATATTGGTTATGGACGGACAAACATAACTGCAATTGTAAGATTTGAGTTAAGGTTATAGATAAATGTAAACAATGTCTTTAGCCCGCCACTGCAAAAAAGAAAACACACTCAAAAATCAAAACACTCAAATAATAATAATAATAATAATGCGAAGGAAGGTTGGAATACGTGTGTATCGTTTTATTTTTCAGTATTTACCAGTTATATCTCACTCAAATGATTAATGACATACATCTCCCCAATCTTTTTGAATTATATCTTTCTTTATAGATGATGAAATATACGTTTGAATTTGTTTATACGTCTGAAAGTAGAAATCAAAGTTGAAAATAAGAACATAAAGTTAAGAGTAGGCGCCACAAATACGGATCGGTTGGATAAGTGGATTAGCACCACACCAACTTTATTCGTAGGCCTTAGTACCTAACGTGAGACAATCATAGTTGAAAGTTATATTTTATGTTTAAGAACTTATTCAACGATACAATAGTGTTTTAATTTTTTGCGTTTTTAATTTCAGTAAAGCCATAAACCTCTTACAGCACTATTGTTTAAACATTTTTTGTATTGTTTTACCATTTGAGTACGATGCTTATTGTAAAAGTAGATCTTCAGTTGGCACATCATGTTCAATGCAGGTGACAACTGCACGTTCGAATCTGATTTCACGTGTGCATGGACTGACGTCACGTCCGGTGATGATTTTGACTGGACACTAACTTATGGTGCACGGGGTTTGTAATATTGAAAAACACATAATGGACTTTCAGCACTTTTTAAACTGATTAATCTTTACAGTGATTGAACTCCATGTAATTATCAACTCACAGAATAACCATCAAAGGTTTACTCTATGATGTTAAACTCTTACAAGTAATTGCCAATTTTATTAATATTCGCAGCTGTATTAGACAGTTGTGTTAGACAGAATGACCCTATGTTGTACAACGTGTATGTTATCTAAGGTAAACTAATATTATAATATTGCAATACGCATTAATGTTTTACTTAGGTAAATATATGTACATCGGGACTAGCGGTTCTAGAAAAGTAGGCGAAACAGCTTGGCTGACAAGCCCTATGCTTCGTCCTACGGCCTTCACGGAAAGATGCCTTATGTTCGGGTACAACATGAACGGGCCATCCATTGGGTTATTGAGCGTGTACATGACTGCGCATGGTGAGAAACCCGGATCTTTACTGTGGAGAATGTCTGGTGACCAGGGGCAGGAATGGAAAGGTGCCTCAGTAAACCTGAGCTCTCTGGAGCAGTATCAGGTATTTGTTTATTCAGTGGTGAATAAAATCATGTGATGTGATGTAATTTTGACTAAGTTGTTTAAGCAATTTTATGTTTTGTATAAAAAAACGAGTGCTTAATTCCTGTCTGCCGATGTTTTATTTATTAGCCTAATATTTAATACTGAAAACAAATACAGTGGAACCCCTCTAAACCGGACACCCTCGGGACCGAGAGGAAATTCCGGTTTAGAGAGGATTCCGGTTTAGAGGGGACATAACACTTTCAGCAAATTTTAATAGTTTATTTATGTATAACATTCATTCATATTGCAACACATAAGAAAAACACGTCGCTTTATCTATTGATTCGAAAGCAATATCAGTCAAAACATAGATCAAACAGTGCACCCTGAAAAAACAAACAATTTTATACATGCATGTATGTGTTAGGTGAATTAAGTTACTTTTAACACTGAAAAACATGTACGCCGACTTTTTTCGCACGACATCCCAGATCGTCGACTTTCCTTCCCCATATTTCTCTGACAGCATCTTGAGTGTAGGTTTTGGCAACATCTCTGACTCTTTTATTAGTTTGATTTTGTCTTCTAGAGACAATTCCACGCGCAATCGCTAAGAGGGAGGATCGGACATTTTAAGTCTAAGTTATCTTAATTACAAATTTGAAAATCTAAATGAATATCTAAATGCAACTTCATCAAGAACTCTATGACACTAAATTAGCAATTGTAATAAACAACACAAAATTAAATAGCATAAAGATTATAAAAATTTAGCACGACATCCTACATCAAAAACAAAACGCACTAAAGAACTCTATGATGTTATCAGTAATTATAATCAGAATTATCACATCTATATAGCGATATGTACATCACAGGGCAAGTATCTTTAAACTGTTTTGCGATTTTTACAGTTTTAACATTTTTTACCACCTTTATTTATTTCACGCGTCGTTAATCCGCTATTCACAACTTTTTGACACTAGGTCTGAGGTGCAATAAACCGGCCCTGAGCGGTTTAGAGAGGTACAATAACGTATGGAATTACCCAATTTTGATCCAAAGAATGACCGGTATTCGGAATCGAGTGGATTCCGGTTTTGAGGAGATATTTTACGCATGGTTTTATTGGGGAAAATATGGGACTGGACAATTTGTCCGGTTTAGAGAGGATTCCGGTATAGAGAGGATCCGGCTTAGAGGGTTTCCACTGTAACATAATAAGCCAGTTGTATAAATGTGTACCTGTGAGGGAAATAAGCCAATGTGCCGTGGCTGCATACTGCGCCAAATGTAAACGAACGACGTGTATCCTAATGATTGTTGGATGAATGTGAAAGTCGGTTGTAAATGAGTCTAGTATCATAATCAGACTATAAATCTATGCCTTTATCTTTAAATAAGCAACACGCCTGCTTTACTCATATTAAACATGCTAATGCTTGGTCCTGTATGTTATTGTTAAAGTGGAATCGAAAGAAATCATTCCATACTGACGGCTGTACTTTCACATATTTAAAACCTCTTTTTTATAATGAATAGCAAAACTATTTCCCTCCTTAGAAAGAAAGATAAATCATACAACTTGTTTACTTAAAACAGACATTGACAGTGGATCCAACAAACATATCCATCCATATGACAAATTCATAAAACAATAGTCTTTTTATTCGACTTTTTTATCCGTAGGTCATTATTGAGGCGGTAGTTGGCAACAGCTATTTCGGAGACATTGCCATTGATGACGTTACAATTCTCCCGAGAGCTTGTCAACAGGAGAAGGGATTGCTGATTGGCTGAGAGTCCTAATTTCAAATTGTTAAAGAACAATCGTTCTATTACGTCATTCTTTCGTTTTTTTATTGCTTGATATTCATCCAAAACATATAAACATTGAAGTCGAAAAATCATCAAATGAAAACTAAGACAGACATCGTTTCATAGTAATGTTAATTTAATGAATATTTATGATGCAAAACACGATTATAGCACGGAAACTGAATACATAACTATTGTTGTATTACATGTACCTTGTTGAAATGTTTTTAATTACCTGTACTTCAACTTCACTTGTGAAAACCTTTTGGAAATTCACGCTTAGAAGAACCAATAATTGGCGAGTAATTGAGAATGCCAGAACTCGGATGTTGTATGGAAAAGTTTTGTCCTAAGTATTATGCTTTACAGCACTGTGGCAAATCTCATTTGACTAGTCATTGTAAAATGTCCATATACTTAGCTTGCGACGTTTTATTTTATTTTTATATCTGACGTGACCAGTCTGTCAATTTTGTCCATTTAACAAAAGTTATGTCACAGTGAATCATTTTGTACTATCGCTTTTGCGTCGAGCTAAACATAGAACGCATGAAAACCAAATTAAAGCAACGAGAAGCTTAAATGTGCAGGCCTTTAATCGATTTCCAATGGACGCGTATGGGGAAACTGGAAACGTCCTAACACCCCAGTAAATTTTAACAGGCATTATATACAACAAATTGTATTCTTATTAATGAAATCCTACTTTAACTGAGGATTATTCTCTTTATTCAGAAAACTGATATGTTGTAAGCACATTATTTTCTTATACATGCCAATTTTATGTAATAAAAGGTGCAGCCTATACATCTGATGTCCATTGCCTAAAATATTGTTGTAGTTTTTTTTCTATAATTGTATTAGTAAAAAATATAATAGTAACACGTGTTTGATATTGTTGTTTGCATTCTTGAGATCATCTCATAGCAAACACGTTACGCAATTTGAACGCAGTCCATAAAATCGATTACAATAAATTAAAAGCAAGCATTGAAATTAATATCATCAAAGTATCTTCTATAAACAATTAAAGCTAAATCAAAACTCAAAATCAATGAATATTTCGTAAAATATTTCGTAAACTGAAGCTAACCCATATGCAATCAATAGCCACAATTTTAACGCTATATGTGGTCTGGTTGAATAATTAAAAGAAATACAAATTGCTCGTTTTTTTGTGGGTGTGACCATTTATTCTTTATGAATTTCATGCGAGTATATCCGAACATTTACGAGCGAACGCGACATTGTTTTTGGGCAGCTCATGAGAACTACGTAATTGCGTTAATATAATATAGAATGTGTATTTTATTTTATTATGTTAGTTTTGGCAGTATTAATAACATTATATTGCTGTGCGAGAAGGCTCCTTGTTTTATTGGCTTTATCGTTATATAAAGTAAACTATCTATTTTACTATTATCAACTTATAATACAGGATTATGTGGTTGAGCATTACATTAATGCGTGCTCGTTCGTACTCGTATGACTGAGTTGGAAAAAGAAAGAGCAAAAGGAATTATCCAGTAATACTTATATATATTATTACAACATAATACCGCCACAAATTGTGGACATAAGATGTATACACACTTCAGAAATGTATTGAAATAGACAGCCTGTAATGCATGTGTCTTAATTCGAAACACATTTGGGTGGGCTGAGTTTTTATGTATTGTATTGTTGTAGATATTAATGGGTAATAATTATATAAAACTCGCATTATTACGCTTTTTGACTTCCAGTTATGAATTAGGACCAATAATGTAAATATTTATGACGTTGTAAGACCAGAATTTGAATCAGTTTAAAAGGGGCTAATTCTGCATTGGTTTGGAACCGTTTGAATGTTTATGATAAACAGAAAATCATAAGTGTAAATAGTTGATAACAAATTTGTGATTTCAACAGGTTTTAGTGCCGACACCTTTAAATGCAAAATCGATCGCGCTTATCATTTGGCCAGTCATGTTCTATTTCTCTGTTGCGTAGATTAAAGATATATTAATAATGCACGTATTTTCCAAAAGAAAGCTTAACATTTTTTGTTAATTTAAAAAATTGAATGTAAATAAATTTATTCGTTATTATTATTTTCCCTTTTTGTATAATTTATGAAAACCAAAAGCGTAAAACAAAACGAATAGTTTTAATTCAACGCCTTATACACGTTTGTTACCAAATCGTCGATGACACAACTCAATTTGTTATGATAACTTAATTTGATTAATTGCTACAGAACAATTCTAGTGGTAAGCAGTTCACAAGTGGTAACAGTATGCGACTTGTGTAAAGTATGCCTGAATGCCTTCTTTTCCGATGAAGAAAAACGGGTGTTGGAAAAGTAAGCATTAGTGACAAACACAAAGGACGGCGAAATTATAAGATGTTAAAGATCACATTGCTTTCCATATTGTCTAGCATTCCCTAGCCTAGGTGTTATTACCTATACAGAGCTGTGAAGTCATGTACGTTCATTTACACATTTATGTTGTCGTCAAACGAAGCGATATTCATCTTCACATTATGTAATCAATTTATAAATAACTAAACGTTGATCTTGATGACATAAACATGATATTTAGATTAACGTAAAAAAAAGTAATACGCTTATCTAATTATAATAGCTTTCTTTTGCAAACTGTGGTCATTACCGAAATGATTAAAAAAAACAAAAAAAACACTACTATTATAATGTTAATTTTTTTCGTATTGAATTTGGGATGTATGATACTTTAGAAACATTGTCTACAAATGTAATAGGTTGAGGTACTTCAGAGCAAAACTATTTGTACTCGTATGCATGAAGATATTAAATTATTTAAACGTTAATCTTACATGCCTTTTTTATGCTCAGTATATCTTCGATGACGAACCTGCATAAACTAAACATTCATGTTCACATTAAAATACTAAAATCCGTGATATCCACAGAAAAAAGACACTTATGCGAAACAACAAAACATTCTGTTATTTTTAACTAAAATTGCCGAAAAATATATATTAGTTGATCGACCACTTGTTTTGCTTCAAAAAATAATAATCATTAACATGGTATTTGTCTCCAAAAATGCTGTTACGTGTTTAACTATAGTTTTTAAATATCATATTTATTGTCCTCTAACTGTACATTCGTGTTCTTTTTATTATAAAGACGGTCTAACGTTTGTTGGCCGATTAACATGCTTACAAAAAATGCGAACATAGTCTCATTGCTGATTACATATTGATGACTTAAGTGACACATACTTTTCAGAACGGAATGAAATCTATATTGTTGTATGATGTAGTCCGGTTAAAGATTTTTTGAAGTTTAACAAGGGTAAATTTGTTATTTATTTATCTGAAGATCAGCTACTAGTGCGTTAGAACACCGCTTATAATGGTGTTTTCGCTGCTTTACAATTTATCCAATGGATGAAATATTATTAGTAGGGATCATGCTATATATTTGCCGGTGATTTTTATCAATCCGTCTGCTAGTTAAGTATTCTCCATACGTTTATGTTTGCTTAATTAATAGCGCATAATCAAATAAATGGACAGTTTACACTGCGTGTGTTAACTCGCGAAATAACTTGACCATCAAGACCGGTATGGCTTCGTTCAATGGGAGAAGCACGACGAATGTAACGAACAAAATTGCTCATGACAAGGTCCTATAGGCATGATCGAACAGATTACATCGCCGAAGCTATGCTTATATATATATATATATATATATATATATATATATATATATATATATATATATATATATATTATATATCAAAATAGGGTATATGTGTATGAATATAAAGATATATAAAACAAGAACTTTATAATTTGGACATGATACTGTTAAAATCGATACTCGAAGGTTTATCCTTGTTAAAGTTCACTTAAAATAGTTGTTGCATTAATCTTAACCTAGAACGGGTTTGACAGTTGTACAACATGTTATCCTTGCTGCTGCACACACAGATATGAGTAAAGGAAATAGTTTTAGGAACTGTGTGTTATAACCAATATAGACGGCATAACACGCGGAAGATTTTTTTATAAGATAATGTATATGTTAAATATAAATGTCAACAATCACGATGCTGGGTGCTGTCGTCACGTAATCAAATATGTGCTGAAGGCATGGATCGCGATATCTATTTCAAGAACTGGGCTAAAACACGTGTTAATGAAGAAGTTCAAAAATAACAGACACGCACTTTACAAGCAGTCCGAACAAAGTTCCACCTTCTAGTGCTCGACAATTTGTTGCTATACTGTACATTTGTTATTCCAAACTCTAGGTTGTCTGCAGCCAAAGTGAGGATAAACAATTCAGTTCGATGCGTACTGCTCCCAAGAAGCAATTAAACCATGACCTATGCAAATAAACGAAGGGCTTGAAATATGCAAAGACATATAAAAACACATTCGTGCAATGGTCCGCTGGGATGGGCCGGGAAAACATGGAACATGTCTTCCCTATATCCAGTAGGATATGCGTCAATAACATGAATCGATGGCATTGATTTCAATGAGAGTGTTATTGTTTAAATAATCAGCAACTGCTCTTATACTAAGTAATCATTAAAGCAAGTATATACGATTTTGTCAAATATTAATGAATTTATACAAACTGTGTAAAAAACTTATTATATATATATATTTCAATATAAATTAAAATAAAAGTTAAGAAGAACATGTGTCGAAAAATGCGAAATAAGCCAGATATTTAATTCTCAAATTGAAAACGGCTATACAGCAGAATTCGCCAGCATGCATACCATACATGTACGATGTGCATCTAAACTTAATAGTTTAACGGTTTATAATACAAAGACGAATGCTTCGGTTATTGTATGAAAATATGTACGTCACTATCGGCTCGGGGCGCTAATTTGTCTTTGCTGCATTTTATGAAATTCGGCTTTAATGTATAATTTGTCTTGCCTATTTTGTGTTATTGTAACATATTTTATCAATATATTATAATTAAACACATATACAAAATCGTATACCCGCTTTAAGTATAACCAATGATCAACCATGCATGCTATGTATGTCATAAATGTAGTTAAACTATATTACACACAACAGAATTGTTTTAAAGTTTCATGTAAAATGTTAAATATTTTGACTCTAGTATCTCGTTTGCGCGTCTGTATTTATGATATTTATGAAAATTACTGTATGTTGAATGTTTGCACAAACACGTGTGAGACAGACATACATTTATTTACGTCTAATTTTTGCACACACAATTACAGAAAAACAATACAAATTTCTAATATATAAGTATGCAACCACTCTTAAAGAGTTACGAGAGACACTGGTCCTAAAAATTATAAACGATTAAACGATTATTTACATCATAAAAACGTTGCTTATCACATTTCACCAAATCCATTTTTTAAACAGTTTGCATTCTGAACTGGACCTGGAAATTAAAAGGTGCCACTAATCATCAAGTTCATATCAGATATTAAAGGGATCTTTTCACGCTTTAGTAAATTGACAAAATTGAAAAAAGTTGTTTCAGATTCGTAAGTTTTCGTTTAAGTTATGATATTTGTGAGGAAACAGTAATACTGAACATTAACCATGCTCTAATATAGCCATTATATGCATCTTGTGAAGATTTTAAAACCTAAAAATTATAAAGCGTTGCAACGCGAAACGATTGAATAATTTGGAGAGTTCTGTTTTTGTCGTTAAATTTTGTGAAACTACGAAGATTGCTTATATAACGTATAAAATACGTTGAGTAAGTGTACTCGGCGGAATAGCTCAGTAGGCTAAAGCGTTTTTACTTCAGGACTCTGGCAGGACTCCAGGGGTCACTGGTTCGAAACCTGGTCCGGGCAATGTTCTTTTCCTTTTTTTAATTTTATTCTTGATTTTTTACTGGAGCTTTTACGATCCAATGTTTACATTTTTCGATATAAAGCATTTAATGAATAAGTTAAAAAATGCCAAAATCTGTGAAAAGGCACCTTTAATATCATTAAAACAATCAGTCAACATGTTTGTTTATCGATTTAAGTGTATATAAGTTTAGTTTTGATGGTTGTTCATATCGCACATAATGATGATGTCAACCTTTTTTGTCCACATTATCTTATACTGGACAAAAACGTTAAACTTGACATTATCCGTGTATAAACATGTTTCCGATTACTAATGACAGTGCAGCTTTTACTGTATCGTCATAAATGGATGAACACTGTGACGAGTCGGACAAACTGTCTCATCAAAACGTATATATATGAAGCATTATAATGCTGTTATACAATTTGCTTCGGCACATACTTACAGCGGATTATTTTCTTGCCGTTGACACCAGCAATTCGTTGAAGGGCCATTATTATAGTTAAACAATTGCAATTTGTACAAATTGCGTCACAATGAAAACATGACAACTGCGCAGGGGAGAGGGGAAATAAATAGCACGGGCATGCGTAAAAGAAATCCCTTAAATAAACCTTACCTGTTTTCTTGACAATTTCGCTCGTCTTCTACAAAAAAAAAGAGATCTTAATTTATTTTGTAATTGTTTGTTATAGTTGGTATGTATTTCTCCTGCTTACACGCATATGAGTAAAATGTTATAAGAACTACACAGTCTGCATGTTCACGTGTCATAGTTTAATTTTTGGTGGGGTAGCTTATGTTACGTTCGCGTCGTATCGGCCACAACAATGCTGTTTTTATTTCTTGCTACCGTTCAACAAAGTTAACATTTCAAATTCACTTAAAATACATATGTATCGCGTCATGTGAAAACCTGACTTAATGGCAAAATTTTCGATTTTTACTTTTTATCATTTTCTTACAGATTTTTTTCTCCTGGTTTAAATCTGCAACTCTTTTGACGCTGATAGAACAAATACTATGCGGAATTCAAATCTTTAATACCACACTTACGAAATAATTTCTTTAATACTACGTCGTTGACGTCGCGTATTTTCGACGTTCATAACATTGTTTCGCACGTTAATATCTTCGTGTTTTCTGTTTAATAGAGCATTTCAATTGCTTATAAGTAACTATCGGTAACATTTAGATATATAACTATACCATTTAAATACAAAAATGATAAGTTAATAAAAGTGAATGAATCCGTGAAGTGGTGAAACACAACAATATCCATTTCCACGATTATTTTTTAGACATTTATTTCTCAATACTCTAAGTTGAGTATGTTGAAGTGTGTGCTAATCAAACATCACAATCTTCCTGATGCACTAACACATCACAATGCACAGCGGACACGTAGGGGGAGACCATCTTCGTCAGGTAAGCGCGACGCTGCTCCGACAACCATGCAGCTGTGAGCGTGCGCGGTCTCTCCGTACCGACAAAACTGATTCTGATGTCAAAAGAATCTTCGTCTTTTCTGATCCATGTCGTTCACTTGCGAAAACATACCCGGGACACCGTTGTTCAAATCTGAAGTACTGATATTTCCTTCAATTTAATTATAATTATGTTAAAAGTCAATATTATGTACTGATACTTTAATTGTGCCGCTTGTATCAGTATACGAAATATAAGACTCTATACAGCACGTATTTAGTGCAAACAATCAATACCGAATGCCCGGCAACGCTCTGAACTTTGCCTGCAGGAAAGCGCGCCAATCGTCCCACTGCCACTGGGGGTATTGGACGGAGGCGTTGAAGTTGGATGAATCATTCACGACGTCCGACAGGTGTGCAAGCGTACTGACATCACAACGTCTAAACCGCTTTTAAATGGCAGCAAAGCCACTGTTTACGTGGTTGCGAGCGTGCCCTGTAAAATAAGGCACTGGCTGCTTTTTTGTCAACATTAAATTCAAATAACAAGTTTATTTGTGGTAATTGGAAACACATAAAACAAAACAATCACAGAATTAAGTCGGAAGCTATTGCATTACAAGTGTTTTGCGTAGCTTTAAAATTCTGTCCGTGATGTGATTAAGAGGTCGTGAATAAATCAACGATGCCCTTTGACAACACCGTACAACCAGACGTGATTTAAGATAAGGAATACATGACGGTATAAATATGTTTCACAAGACTTGAAGTCGAAAATACAAAATGATTTTACTCGGACTTTTCGTTCTCTTGCAGATTTCAGGTACGTTAGTTTTTCCCGATTATTGTCACCATTATCTTCAATGTAGAATACAACATAATCATACTGTATTCAACACATATCGAAAATAACGTATTATATGCGACATTGTTCTATTGTATATTGTTATTTCGTTATTCAAATCGCCGATTTTCGCCAAAAGGTCTATAAACAAATCGAAAATTTTTAGCCTAACTAGTTTGACAAATTCTTAAGAAATAATTGTAGGACATTGTTCTCATCATAATGCAATATATTTTGTCATTTTAGATTAAAACTATTTATTTAAGCTCTATCGTAAGCCGAAGGCTTATTGAAACGACCTTGAGTCCGTTTCCGGAGCCTAGAATCAGTACTTGGTGTTCTTGGGGGAGATCTAAAGAACACTACCTGTGTGGAGATCGAATCCGTGGCCTACCGTTCGCTATGTGGACACCATATGCATTACGCAAAGGCGACTTCATTTGTCATTTTACTTTGAATCGAAATAATTTGGCTTAAAATGTGCCTATCAGTCAAAGAACTAAAATCGAATCCGTTATAATATTTTTTTAATATAAATTCTCTTGAGACATTGCGTTTAACTGTGAAAACATGGCAACTATTCGCCAATTAGCATTAAATGATAATTATATGCAGCGGGTAGATATATTTTACTGCCAATGCAATTGCGCAAATGTTCATAAATGAAAACGAATTTAGCAGTTTCTGATCATGTTTAATCGTTAGATTTATCCGACAGTTCATGCATTGATTATTTACACACAAATTGTCGTTCAATGTATGTTTATTTTCACTGATATAAATATGCGGTGACAAATTATCGCATTATTCGTGTTATAGGTACTGTTAAACCTCATTATTCCTTTTTGACAAATTGACAAAATTGACTGATTTGTGTGGTCGTAGTAGCCGTTGACGGGTTGGTCGGATCAGTGAATGTTACGACCATTCCGATATGGAAAGAAAAAATCGGGACTGAAAAATGGTGGTCGTCGTCGTAGCAAGTTGGTCGTAATGACGGGGTAGCCGTTTAGAGATTTTATTAAAGCTAGAGCTTAAACACAGCGGGATATGGAATTAAAAATGAGCGACGCATTCCATATCATTTCAGTCTTAGTTAGGGGCAACCAACATCCCAATAATAGACACCCAACCCAAGCGATTCCTAGCGGTGGAGAAGAAGACGCAGCCATTGTGAATATCAACACCCTCTACACCGACGCCCTGTGTCTCGAGCTTCTATTGGTCGACTGCGCTACCCACGTGACTAAGGGCGATGAGCAAGTGTGTGGCTCCAATGGGGTAACCTATGGGTAACCTATGGCAACCAGTAAGATGATCTTATTAATTATCAATAAATACTTCTACATCAAAGAAGTATACTCTACGTCTTTCTTGGAACTCATAGCAACTCACGTGATATTATTCACAGCTGCCATTTTACCCACGCGTTGTGCGAGACTCTGCATTTTGTTGGGCATGCAATAACCTTCAAAAGCCACGACGCATGTCCAATCACCACGGTCCCTTCAATCAACGTCACCACCGTCACCGTCGCTGCTTCTGCTACCAATACAGTGACACATGGAACAGCTTCCGGTCACACAACTGACGCGACAACCACTTCCGCTCCATCGACGACCACTTGCGCCCCAACGAAGGCAACACCGGACCCAGTCGCTTCCATTGTGCGAAATGTTTTCTGCAACAATCTCGGTTCCATATTATATTTGGGAACATTTTGAACTCTGAAGAATATGCTACCTATCAATCAAATAAAGATAAATTAGTTCTCTTGGTTAAATGTCATCCAAGAAAGTGTGCGAAATTTGTTGTAAATGCTTTTTATATCAGAAGCAGTATTTTATATAAGTAACAATATCTGTTTTATGATGTTGTGTCAGTTAAAACTTTAAAATAATATAATTATGTAAATGGGCTTCTAAGTATCAACTACGAATTACACATTTTTCAGGCATATGTCTTCTTACTTATGATAAAATTGTACATATAATATTATCATTGAACTCTTGCTATGTTCTTATACATATATTATATAGAAGATGCTAACTTATTCATTGAACTAAGTATGTTGCTCAAATATTTCATTGTCTATTTGTACAATAATGATCACGTTATATTTTACACTGTTGTTAAGGTGACTTATAGGCCTATTAGGCCGGGTGTTCTTGTATGCATTGTATATATGTCTGTTAATCTCCTGTACGTAAACACATGTCACTATAATAAAAGAAAAAAGAAGAAGAAGAAGAAAGATTATGCTCGGGTGGATTTGACGTCATATGTGGGTCGGACGGAAATTACTTTCCAAACAAGTAAGTAACTAAAGGTTCAAATAAGGCCAAACATAAAAACCGTTTGCATAAATTTCAAAAAATCTAGTAACACTTTTAACAATAAATGTAAATCAACGTGCAAGAATTTTTTTTTACATGTCTAGTTTATCATTATATTTTTACTCCCCTTATCAATCCTATATTATTGTACGCCAGTATACTGGGAGCTGGGAGTGCAGTCGACTCGAACGAGTCGAAATCGATAAACTTTTGCGATTAAATAATCTTAGTCGATCATTGCTTTGCCAGTTGTTAGAACATTATTATGGCATTCATTGATCAGATATTGTAGTGCCAATGGTGTACCTATAAACGGAAAGGAATATCCCATTTTGAGACCAGATATACACTTTAATATATATTTTTCGTTGGTTAATGGCAGTTAACACCCATCGATGCAATTGTAATACCTTTGCAAAAATATGACTGAGGATTTCTTGTTGTACTTTCTAATTCTAATCACTTTCGTCAGGTGCGAACTCACAAAAGCAAAGTGTCATGACAACGCTCTGACCATCGTTTCCGATTTAAGCAAGTGTCAGGCCAGCTTTGCTGGAGGAAAGTAGCCGTTCTTATATGTAAAATAAAGGTCGTTAATGAACACTTTTTGTTGTCTGTGTACCGTTGTTGTTGTTGTTGCAACATGTCTGTGAGTCTCACTAGGCCCCGCTTCTCATCCTATGTTATTGAAGAGAATGGGTAAATGCCATTAACATGTAATACTATGCAAGCTCAGTTGGTAAAGCGCCGATGTACAAATCCATAGGCCTGCCACATAACATATGTGGGGAAATGTAAAGAAATCAATTTGAATACCATCCCATGTCGAAATCTCTGATTTAAGTAGGGCAGTTGTCACTAACTAGCATAAGTGTTTACATCTTGAACTGGTAAACATTCAATCCCGCAAAAATGGTGAGTTGGTAACCTAACCGCGATAATATGACGGAAATATGGTTGTCATCGGAAAACAATCCTACAAAAAAAACACTCGAAAAATTATAGGCACTGTTTCCTAAAGCTTGTGTTTAATCCTCCAAGCACCAGCGAGATAATCAAAACTGCTATTTAATCAGTGAATTGGTACCTACTATATACAGTGATATGGTTACTGTCAAATCTTGTATTCAACTATACATTATCATAATATTTTTACTTTATATATCTGAGTATATACCATTAAATAGGTTCATAATATTGCTTTTACATATTGAATGACAAGAATGTCGGGCAACAGCTCTCCAGAACATTAGCGCACCCGTCAAATTTTATTGCGAAAAAGCTCTCCAACTATAAAAAAGCTTTCCTTCGATTTGACCTGCCCAAACAAACGCTTTTCCGTATAATTTTAGACCCAGACAAAAGCTCCTCCGGACAGTAGCTCACCTTTGAAAACGTCGCTGCTTATAAAACCCAATAAACACAAACATAAATCTAGCATGCATTTTTAAAAAGGTCAACAAAAATACATATCAGTTCAGTTAAGTAACACTCTAAAGCACTTTTTTTTCAAAATACTCAACACATGAAGGTTGGTTCAACGAAATAATATTTCCAGAAACACTCGTACAACTGTTTAACCACTAGTTCTGATTACTACATTTTTTCTGGTACATGATTTTTTCCTCCTTTGTTTTCTTATTGAGTTGTCCCCCTCATTTTGTGTATACCTCTGGTTCCTCTAACGTTTTTACATCCTGAAGACATGCACAGGAAACCACATTGACGGATAAGCCATTTTCAGACAGTGCTTCAACAATTATTTTAAGATTCGCATACAACGTTGATCGAACCTCACTTTTTGCTGTGACTGCATGAACATCCCATACTCTCGGCCAATCTCCACCCACGTAGAGTTGTCGTTCCTTGATCGCACAAGCAATCACAAGAAAATCCTTGAAGATTGTGTAGGATTTTATTTTTTTGTTTCAGTATTACATTATGAAAAGTAATATCATAAGAAAACAATAAACCTTTAACTGCTGTTTCGTGTTAAATCAGTAAACAAAGTTGGAACAGAACATAGATCTTAGTGAAAGACGCAGCATTAACGACTGAATAGT
The DNA here is from genome assembly GCF_020536995.1 of Dreissena polymorpha. NCBI lineage: Eukaryota > Metazoa > Mollusca > Bivalvia > Myida > Dreissenidae > Dreissena > Dreissena polymorpha. The sequence continues at coordinate 5,738,354 of NC_068361.1, forward strand.
GATAATGGCTGTACTACCGAAGTGCAAGGTAAAGCTCAGAACTTAATTTTAAAACGGCAAGAACTGTGTTCCTTCGCAAAACGACTCGAAATATGGTATCTGTGAAAACAGGTTATAGGTCACACACAACAATACTACGAAATCGCGACAGCACATTTAGTAAGTCCCAAACAGTACAACTCTTGATTGTAGTCATAGTAACACAAGTAATCTCAGGTTCTAACAACGCTTGTCTTTAGGAACTTTAGTATATCCCCAACAGTTCACCATTTGATTGTAGTCATAGTAAGCTTAATAAACCCAGGTCATAACAACGCTTGTCTGTAGTAACATAAGTTAATCTCCAATAGTATAACATGAAATAGTAGTCATAGTCACCTTAGTTAACCCAGGTCCTCACAACGCTTGTATGTAGTGATACTTGTAACTTAAACTCATTCCAACACTTGGCATTGGTCACATAAGTTATACAATCTCATAGCAGCATGTGGTTGTTTTCTCATTTTAGCCGAAGTCCTAACATAAACTAAACGTAGTCAGAATAGTAATACCATGTCATAACATCATTTGACTGTAGTCACATTATTTATACCATGTCATAACATCATTTGACTGTAGTCACATTATTTATCCCATGTCATAACAACATTTCACCGTAGTCACATTATTTATCCCATGTCATAACATCATTTTACTGTAGTCACATTTTTTTATCCCATGTCATAACAACATTTTTCTGTTGTCAGATTAGTAAACCCATATCATCATTTGATTTTAGTCACATTCAATCAGCCGATGGAATGAATGGAATGTATTCTTTCGGGTCTGCTGGCGTTATGCAAAGGTCATTTAAGGTGAAAAGCTACACCGATCAAACTATTTTGTCCTATTTTATTATCAAAATAATGACAGTCAGTTTGAGTAGATTGATAGGCAAGATATCAACCTATAAGGATTATGTAAATTTGAATGGCTGCATTTTGTTTTTAAGACATTAGATAATTTGTTGCAAAGTGATGATATTACTTGTAGTGTAATCGTTTAAAACCAGTATACAAAGTCAATTCAACTCTTAAAGTGGGCGATTTGCACGGCCGATCTCATAGACAATTTAGCTTTTTTATCAAGCTTATTTATTAATGCATCTCAAAAAAGAGGTGGCGCCCGTGATTGACGGTCGTGCATTATAAAACAAGACGTTTGCTTCGACTTAAAGGGGCTTTTTTTTTACAGATTTTGGCATGTATTGATTTTTTTTTCATTAAATGCTTTATATTGATAAATGCAAACATTGGATCTGAAAAGCTCCAGTAAAAAACATTAATAAAATTAAAGAAAGAAAAAAGTAACCCACAACCGAAAGCAAACCACTGACCACTGGAGTAAAAGTCTATCGGTTAAACCAATCGGTCATCCTTTCTTATACAATGAGTGATGTATTTTATACTTTATAAGAGCAATCCTCGTAGTATCACAACAAAACAACAGAACTCTCCAAATTAGTCAATCATTTCGGGTTGTAATGCTTTATTATTTTCAGGCTTTTAAATCGTCAAAAGATGCATATAATGGATATTTTAGAGCATGGTTACTGTTCAGTATTACTGTTTCCTCGCAAATATCATAACTACAACGAACATTTGCGAATCTGAGACAATTTGGTTAATTTTTTTGTCTATTTACCAAAACGTGAAAAGGCCCCTTTAAGATAAATGAGATCGAATAATGGTTAATGTGAAGGTAAATTATAACTGTAGTTCTACATGGAGTTATATGCATATGATGTCATAAGTCAATATCAATATGTTTTAATAATGAAAATAATCGTTGCTTACTTTTGAGTCCAATCTAACAGTATTCACGGCCATGATATTTCTTGTTTGTATTCCACTGCGTTGTCCGGTTTATCTGACGCTTTTCATGGTCTTACATAATTCACGCTACACGGTGAAAAGAGCTCGAGTCATCCGAGCCTCGCACAATCGGGCCAACCGACATAAATTTATATTAATATATACCAACTAACAATCGGTGCTTCGAGGGGAGTTCGAGTCAAACGGAAATTCGAGCCAAGCAAATTCGAGCCATATGGTTTCGACTGCATTCTTATATCTTTATCTGCCGTATGCTGTCCGAGTTAAAGAATCAATCATTGAATGCACTGTTTCAATTACGACGATCCGTTTGATACTTTGTTTCTTTTTCATCGTGCGTCACAAAGTTTTTGTTACGGTGCCCGGGTAAGCAATAGGTCATTGAGTAATACATTTGAACATGTTAATGATTATATTTACTTCTTTAAAGATAAATATTTTAAATTAGCATGAACCAAGTGTAAGGTTTGGGACCTTTAACGGGTTTTGATATGCTCTGCCTTTAATTTACCAGAGCGCATTCGCCAAAACTTGGGGGTAAAAGGTTCGATCTTTCGCGTAACCAAAACGTACTTAGTCTTTAACATGATAAGTTAAACCAATGTGCAGTATACTTGGCGCTATACACCGGGCACTGAAAGACCCCTTATAATATCTGGAACAAGATATCTCGTGTATCTCGTACTATTCAGCGTATAGGCCGTAACTTTATGTTGTTACACGTCTTATGACGGTATTTGTCACATTTGTCCGTTTCACTCGATAAAAACACAAACACATATGTTTTGGCTGGTAAAAGGCGGTGACCCCATTTTCATTGATTGCTGTTAATTTGTGTCTTGTTGGGTCCTGTGTCTGAATGTTTCATAATTGGTCACTGCATAAAATTAGTCGTGATTTATGATAAGAAATCCATGACCTTATACAATTGTTCCTATTTAAAATGACTCTTAGTTCCATTTTCTGGTAGTCATGCAGCCGCCCATGATTTCCATCGGCCTGTTCGTACTATTGCAGATTTCTGGTATGTAACTTTTATCGATTAGTGTTACCATTATCTACATTTTTAAACACAATCCTACTTTATGTAACGTGCACCGAAAATGAGCAATCATTTGCAACAAGTTTCAACGTTTATGTTTTAACATAACGATCGCTGATGTTTCTTCAATTTTCAATACACATACCGTAATGTTATCGCGCAATGAGTTAGAAAGACTTTTAATAATATTTGTTTGATTACTGAATCTGAATAATTTGGGCTCATCATTGCAAACATCAAATCCTTTCTATTTCATGTCTATTTAAATGATGTTTTTGAAGTAAACATTCAGCATTGCATTTACATGTATCAATATGACAACAATTTTGCAAATTAGCATTGATTGATAATAATATGAAGCGGGTACATGGACTTGAAATCCGAAATATTTGCACAAATTTTCTTGTTCTAGGGAATGTAAACTTATTCCGTATTCTGTCAATGTTCAATTTTAAAATTTGCTTGACAGTTCAAGAACCATTAATGTTTATTAAAATTGCCGAAGAATTTAGATTATTTTCAATGATATCAATTTGCGGTGACCAATTATTGCACTATTCATGTTACACACACATATATATATATATATTTAAAGCGTTCTATTTTTTATAAACGGCTAGTATATAGTAGTAGATATATAGAGAATAACTGGTTACTGTTCCATCGTTTTGTAATATATGAGGCGAGCCTAAGCATAATACAGTAGACTCTGCCAACACCGGACTCTCTGAATATCGGAACTCTCCCGATTCCGGACGGTCGGGCCAGTCCCGTATTTTCTCCTTCTATTTCTTTGTTAAAAAATGTTGAATAAACCGAACTCTCTGAAAACCGGACGGGTATGTCCGTAAATTTGGTCATTTTCAAAGTAAAATACATTGAGCATACCGGACGGTCTAAATTCTCAAGATGCCCGAGGCGTGAAAATGACAATACCTAGTCAGCACAGCGAGTGCGGTGTCACACATTTTGCTCGCGCAATAATCGATAATCGGATTAAACATACCATAAAGGTGTCAAGTCGTTACCGCGATATAAGAGTCCGATTAAGAAATGTACAACAAACTGTGAATGTCTAAAATAGACGTGCGGTAACACCAAAGAGTGAGTGACTCGATCGTTTTATTAATTATTTATTATCGCCTATGATAAACAATTTAATTTAAAAATTAATGCATGCCGTTGCGACGATCACTTTCTTGTGATCTTCTCGGATATTTAAAAGATCTTATAGCCAAAGTTTTAACGCTGACATGGTTGTTTGTTTGTTTGTCAGATAAACTGTTAGAAATATGACTGTTAAATATCCAACTATCTGTATGCAAGTTCATTCATTGTCGTTTACTAATTTCGAACGCATCTAAAATGTCGCAGCCTCGAGTGATCTTGGACTTTTTCGTGAAATCGTAAACTTCAAGAATAAGTTGGTTTTGAGATTATGAATATCTTAATAAATAATTATGACGCTGTTTTTTGCTTGTGTGTATGTTTTATGAAATGTGGTACATGTATGTATTGAATAATAAATCGCGTATCTACAACAATCTTATTTGTGTTGTCACTCGCCTATATGACAAATGCCACGTACATACATGTATAAAGCGCCATGCTCACTTTGGGATTAATCAAAACAAGTCGGTATGGATTTTTTTTGCTTTTAATCGATTAAAAACACATTTTTAAGAATCCAATTAACATCATCAGTACCTGCGTACAGTTATCACAGGGTACATGTAAATGTATATGGTTTGTTTTATTTTTATGTGATTCTGTACACAATGCATACCATGTATATTTCGGCAACATGAAAACTCTTGGTAAACCGGAACTCTCTAAAAACCGGACGATCAGGCCGGTCCCGAGACCGTCCGGTTTACAGAGAGTCTACTGTATAACGTCGAGGCTTGCCGAGCCGTTATTTTATTCGTGCCGAGCCTGATAAATTACAAAACGATGGGGCAGTAACCTGTTTTTCTGTTTATCATACCACAATTTTCTACAAATCTGCAAACCAATCCATTTTTTCAATATTTAAAATGTACGGATCTCCGCTGATTTTGCTGATCCGTCTTTTACAACATGACATACATGTAGCAACGGCGTTCGAAAAGACGACACAAATAATCGCTCATTTTAAACATCGTATAGAGATTAAAAGTTGCTTGCATTACGAATGGGAAGAGTACACCCGCTTTAATTATAAACGTCTTGAATTGGAGATCAGGAATGGACTGCAGCGACAAATTTAATCGAAGAACACACTTCACCGAATAGTTGGGAGACGCCATTTTTAAGATGTGTATTGAAATAAGCGTTTTAAATCGATTGTTTAAATAGTTGAGGATTAGCATACAGTAATCATTTGTCTTGACTTTCTGTGCAAAACTTGCGAGTGCAATGACTATCGATATTTAAGATTTATTGTCCCATTGATGACGTCATTTAACTTCTGTAGTGCGGGCGGTGGTGATTTAAAAAATAAAAGTTTTTGTGATTTATGAATTTAAACTAGAATAAAATATGTACGTTCGTGGTATCAAATTGTTTGTTGTGTTGAACTTGATTCATGTTGATAGAAATTGTTGACTTTATTGCAAATCCCATTTTACTCCAAACATTGACTCATATAAGAACTTCCTGTTGACCATGATATAAAAAAGGCAACGTTATATCAGGCATATATCAATGCGGTGGTATAATAAATAATATAACTTTTAACGCTAGAACATTAACACAGCGGACTCGAATTGAATTGATATTAAAATGCAGTCGTTGTTTTGGGAACCTTAGCGCCGACGTATTCCATATTATTTCAGTCGTTGTTTGGGGCTACCAAACCCCAAATCATGGACACCACACCCAACCATACACAAACCCCAACCTCAAGCCCCACGCGATTCCTAGCGGCGGAGTAGTAGACGCAGCCATTGTGAATATCAAGACCCTCTACACCGACGCCCTGTGTCTCGAGCTTCTATTGGTCGACTGCGCTACCCACGTGACGAAGGGCGATGAACAAGAGTGCGGCTCCAATCGGGTAACCTATGATAACCAGTGAGTACTTGGTGATTGTATATGTTTGCCTGTTATTATAAATGGAAATTTATAATTTTAACACGATTTATGGACTGAGAATATCAATGCATGACCAACTCCATGACAATATAAAGAGTAAGGGTGTCATGGTACACCGTGGGACGGTATATTGTAATAGTCTCCCCTCGGTACGGTTCACGATACGCCTCCGAGTCCGTACGGTACGATACGATACGGCATTTTCCATGACGCATTTCAAGGGAAGTAACTGTAATTCGCCCCCCCCCCAAAAAAAAAAATATGTCGGAAAATGAATTGAAATCACCTCCAACAAGCTTCTAATAAAAATATGGAAGCATTTTGTGTTATCAGTAAGAAAGTGGTAGGCGTTTATTCGTATAAACATTTGCTTTATATCAAGACTTTAGTCGCTACGAATTTCCTAAGCAGGATTTGTAATTTTGGTGATTCCGCTGAGAATTTCGCAAATTCTTTGAAACCATTACAATTAAATTTCAACCACTAAAAAATGTGCTGTGTCGCCTACGTCACGAAACAAGGTGCAATATTTGATTGTATCTACGAATTGCGCTTGGAGTTGTTTACGACACAAGCAAAGATTGCCAGTTTTACTAGTTGGTAAACACGTTTTATTTTTAACTTTAATAATCTATCGAAGTAAAAGAAACATAAAGCAGTCCGTATTATTTAAGCATATTCATAATTTCGTGTTCATATTTAATCAAAGTTTTAGATTTGTAAATACTAATAACTAATTGTCAACTCGTGTACTTTCATGATATAATATGGTATTTTGTATATTGTATGACACATATGTAGAGGTTTTTTAAATAAAATTGAAAAATGGTTTTTAATGGTTTGTATGTTGTTTCCATCTGACGATACGTATCACGATACGTATTGTATCGTACACACTGTACCGCGATACGTATCGTATCGTAAGGTGAGCGTATCGTGACACCCTTAATAAAGAGACGATACCAAATCTCGCATAAAAACTAATCATTTGAAGTACATTTTTATGAAGCCACCGATGTATGAACGAAATTTTGTTTTGTGTTGAGGCCCGACAAGACCGCGCGCCATGGATTGCCTTTTGACCAACTTCATCTCATTACAGCTGTCGGTTCACCCACGCAGTCTGTGAGACGCTACAGTTTACTGGCCAAAAATTAACACTGCAAAGCCACGGCACATGCCCTAACAGCACAGTCTCCATCACAATTTCGACCACAGTCTCCAACACAGCGCCGATTGCAGTATCCAACACCACTGACTCCTCTGGCGACATAATGTTCAATCTCTTCTGCAGCAACGTCGCGTTTATAACTTGCCCCGGTGAATTGAAAGTAATATTTGGGTCGGATAGCCAGTTCTATCCCAATATGCAAGTCATCAAAACATGAGTACGTTGTTGGCAATGTTTGTTTATTATGACAGGCTAGTATTCGTTTTTCTTAAAATAATCACCCAACTCAAGGGGTTTCAACACTTGAAATATTCAAAACAGGTCATTTTGTTGTTGAACAACTTTTAAAATAGAAAACATGTGTAAGGCACAATATGCAGTATTGCGGTGTCATTTAGTGAAATAAAAATAATAAAATGTTTACACTGTAAGAAGGACTGCCCATGTAAGCCTTTTACATATTAACAAAGAATCAAAGACAACCATGAACATTTGAGCATAATTTAGTCTTTTCCAAATCATAAACCAAATCGATGCAAATGATCGCCAATCATTTTTATATTCATTTGGCGCACAGACATTAGAACCCTGGTTACATCGTTTTTACATGTTCTAAAAAAATTCGATTAAGTTTTGTGTTAAGATTCTTTGTTAGCTTCAGATGCGTGTTCAGACGTGTTGTGTCACCACCAGAGTATTGCTCATACTTGTATATATTACCGTCAAATGTGTGATTTGATTTGTTTGTTTTCAATCTTAAAACGTGTGTAAAATTACTTTATTTTCGTAACTAAGACGTATTTTCTTGTTGTTTGTTTTAATCTTCCGATTGTTGCTCCGTTGTTACCTTCACATGTGTGTTCTGGCTAGTTCCTTTTCCCTTCAGTTGTTGTTTCAAGTGTCTTGTTTTAACCTTAAGATTTTGCTTCTTTTTTTACCTTAAGGTGTGTTTTCACCAAGAACAGAACAGAACAGAACAGACAGTATTAAGACTTATAAAAATGTACATCGTCTAAATACACAAAATATAATACAAAATATTGTCACGTGTCTATATATTACAACGTATGAGTTATAACAATATACAAAATTTAATATAACAATTTGAGAAAAAGTATATTTAACAAAGAAGAACGACTTTACATTACCGTAGTTAAATATACATGTATATCATTTTACTAGCAGTAAGGGACTACTTTAGTTTTCGCTGGCAATATTATTTGTGATAGAATATCTTACGGCTAGAGATTCCTTCATATATATACACAAATTTATAATTTCAATTTTACATGTTGAGTTCAATAAAGTATGGAACTTAAAAACTGATGGATTCACATAGTAAACAATTTTTATATATTTTTTGTCTTAAAGGGGCCTTTTCACAGATTTTGGCATTTTTTTAACTTATTCATTAAATGCTTTATATTGAAAAATGTAAACATTGGATCGTAAAAGCTCCAGTAAAAAATCAAGAAAAAAAATAAAAAAAGGAAAAGAACATTGCCCGGAGCAAGTTTCGAACCAGTGACCCCTGGAGTCCTGCCAGAGTCCTGAAGTAAAAACGCTTTAGCTTACTGAGCTATTCCGCCGAGTACACATTCGTGACGTATTTTATACCTTATATAAGCAATCTTCGTAGTTTCACAAAATTTAACGACAAAAACAGAACTCTCCAAATTATTCAATCGTTTCGCGTTGCAACGCTTTATAATTTTTAGGTTTTAAAATCGTCAAAAGATGCATATAATGGCTATATTAGAGCATGGTTAATGTTCAGTATTACTGTTTCCTCACAAATATCATAACTAAAACGAAAACTTCCGAATCTGAAACAACTTTTTTCAATTTTGTCAATTTACCAAAGCGTGAAAAGATCCCTTTAATTGCTGGAAACATGGACATTTACATATAAAGTGGAATTCATCCTCTATGTCCCTTTCATCACAACATTGGCAATATCTTTCATTACGGGAATATTATTATATGCGTGTATCTTCCAGTTTGAATTCTCAAAGGGTGGGCAGAAGCCCTTAGTTTAACAAAGTATGTACGCAAACTTTTTTGCAGTAAAAATAAGTAAGTTTCGTTTTCAAGAGTTGGTTTGAATATTCTATGCATATCTAAAACAGAACTAGCGTTCATATTGCCAAACCATTATTGTTTAAAAGCATCTACAATTCTACATTTTAATTCACATAAAAACGACTTTGCGTTAATCATATTTGCAGTTTCAAATATAATGACCAAGGAGAGATGCAAGAACAAGTCTATGAAATGTGTAGAACATGTTGAGTGATTTGTGGTTATTTGAAATGACGCTGACAGATTGGTTTTTAATAGTTAAACTTTAGGTTTAAACTTATGTTATTTTCTTAAGGGGAAAAGCACGATAGTATTAAATTTTAGGATCCAAACTTATGGTTTTAACCAAGTCTCCTCGAAAACAAATTTTAAACGTGAATTAAACATTTGCATCAATAATTCTAGAACTTGGTTAAATACAAATATATGACAAGCGAATGAACACAATATAAACCTGTCACGCTATAGTTGATTGTACGAAGATGTAATTTTAAACCAAATACAACTGGCTTAATAGTATGTCAACTGTTATGCAACGCAGTAAATTATAATTGAGATTGCAAGTAACCTTTTAATTAAAAGCTGTTCTTTGCCATTTATTTGCTTTCCAAAATTTGATCATTTTAATATGGTAAACGTAAGAAGATACTATATACCTATGCAAGGTCATTTTAACTTCTGTAATTTCGTCATGCAAGCAAGAACAAATTGCTTTAATAACGCCATGCTAGCACTCACTTACTTCTGTTATCACGTCTTGCAAGCGCTCACTTGCTTCTTTTATGAAGTCATGCAATATCACAATAAAAAATGTACTAACGATATTCTAGCTCACACTAACTTCTGTTATTACGCCATGCAGAATCACACTAACTTTTTTTAATTACGTCATGCTAGCGCACACTTACTTCTATGATTATGACATCAACAATCGTTGATTATTACGTGATTCGCAAATCTCGTCTTAAACAAAACCGCTAAAGGATGAGTCATACTGATAGAAAAGGGAGAATGTCTAATTGGAACGAAAAATGCCAGGAAAACGTGCCAAAAATAGCGAGAATATAATATTTTTATTAAAGGAGACACATTTGTTTGAATAAAAGTTAGTTTCTACATTTTTACTACTCCAAAGTACGAGTTTTAATTGTTATTGTTCCGACTAGTTTATATCGCAATTAAGAAAACAGAAATAACGAGTATTAATGAACCAATCAAGTTTTAAACTGTCAAAATACACCCACTAGTTATTGAAAGCTATACCTGGAGCTTTCGTCCGTGTACTACGGACTTCATCAGCAGAATAAGTTGTCTACTGTTGGGAAACGTTAACACCGCTACATGTCGGGGTGAGCGATGTTAACGTATGGTCCCAGGTGTGCGAGAGTTGGTAGCGGCCCCCGTCCTTGTTTAGAGCCAATATTCACCAATATAGTCCCTTGAACATTGGTCCTTTAGATGACCATCACATTTGATATGGTAGATAAGTCCACATATGTCTTCCTTGCCTAGTTTGTCCTAAGGGTGAACTAGTACTTGTCTAAGAGTTGTATGTGGCTTAAAAGATACGCTGATGTTATGTTTAAGGAAGGCCCGCTTCAACTTTTCAGAGGTACCTTGAACATATGGAAGGACATTGTTGCCCTTAGACTTGGCTTACCCCAGTACTCTTTTTCTCTCCGTACCGGACTAAGGTTTGCTGGTCTGTTCCTTTCCTTTCTTCAGTACCCATTCCGGATAGTGGCACTTCTTCAAAGCCTGGCTGACATGCTGCATTTCATTATTCAGGTCCTGTTTTTCTGTTATTATTGATTTAGCTCTGCAAAAAAGAGTTCTTACTTCTGACAGTGCGTGTTCATTCGGATGGTGGGAGTTGTAATCTAGATATTGGTCTGTATGCGTCGGTTTTCTGTAGATAATGATTTTTAAGCTGCCGTGCAGTTTTCTGATAGTATTGGTGTCAATGAAAGCTAGTGACCCGTTCTATTCTTTTCCATCGTGAACTTAAGTCGGGGTCAATGGAGTTGATGTGCTCTGTGAACTCCTCGACATGTTCAACCTTCTGTTTTGTGTGGGTGTCATCATCGTTGCGAAACCACCAGCCTGGTGGGTGTGGGGCTGTGCGGAGAGCCTGTTCCTCATAATGCTCCATGTATAAGTTGCACACTATCGGCGAAACCGGAGATCCCATAGCAGCGCTATGAATCTGTTGGTAGAAATTACCTTCCAACACAAAATATGTGCAATTTAGGCACAGACCTAGTAGCTTGGTGGCCTGATTTGGATACATAGTGGTTCTAGTGTTCAGCTCCGGGTCTCCGAGTAGTTTATTATGGATAATATCCAAGGCTCTATCTACTGGGACACTGGTAGAAAGTGCACTTTAGTCATATGATATCCAAACATCATCCTATTCCACCTGTTTGTTTTTGATGAGTGTTGAGAAATGTTTTGAGTTCTTCACAAAGTGTTCTGTTTTCCCGACCATGGGAGACAGTACCGTTGATAGTTACTAGGCATTATTGTAAGTGATAGATCCCACACTGCTGATTATAGGTCTTAATGGCCTGTTTGCTTTATGTATTTTTGGAAGTCCATAGAATTTCGGTGGTGAATAAGTCGTCGGGTACAGCTGTTTATGCAATTTCCAATCAATGGTGTAATCATCTTTCATTTCCTTCAAACAGTCTGATAATTCTTTCTTAAATTTATAAGTGGGGTCTCGTTTGAGTTTCTTATATGTGTTAGAGTCTTGAAGAGTGGTATCACACTTACTTTTGTACTCAGTCTTGTCCGTCACCACAGTGCAACTTCCCTTGTCTATCGGTAACACTAGAATGTCCTTATCTTTACTTAAGCCAACCAAAGATGTACGTTCTTCCCTTGTAATGTTGGAACGAGTTGGGGTCTTATTCCTGGATAGCAAACCTGCGACCTTGTTGCATAACTCCGCCGATTCACTGTCGGATAAATTGCTACATGCTCTTTCAAAGGCTGTAATAATATCAATAACAGGTAACTTGTCTGGCGAAATCGCATAATTAAGTCCGCGTTTCAACACTGACAACTCTATCTCTTATAATTCCCGCTTGGATACATTCTCCACCCACCTATCCGAACACTGGTCACTGCTTTTGCCATCCGATTTCATTTGTTTTGACTTTAAACTTTCAAATTTCTTAATTTGTCGTTGTTTACATTCGTGGTTTTCCCTGTCTTGCGCATGCGTCACCAATCTTTCAATTTCCGCATACATATCCACATCATCTGAGGTCTCAAGACATGAACATGTTTGTAAACAGGGCAACGCGATCACAATGGAGAATGTTAGGATTCTAAACCGTGAGCCATCTTGGTTCGAGAGAGGGGTCAAGGAGGCTATTAACATCCGTGCAATAAGATCGGCTCTAAACAAGGACGGGGGCCGCTACCAACTCTCGCACACCTGTGACCATACGTTAACATCGCTCACCCCGACAATTAGCGGTGTTAACGTTTCCAAACAGTAGGCATTCATTCTGCTGATGCAGTCCGTAGAACACGGACGAAAGCTCCATGTATAGCTTTCAATAACTAGTGGGTGTAATTTGACAGTTTAAAACTGTATTGGATTTTCATGGAAACCACACAGTCAAACTTTCAAGGAAGAGTATTAATGAAGATTAATCCTTATTATTAGTTAAGTCGAAATAGTATTCCAATTTTATTGATGTCTGTGTATACAATTATTAGACTTCAGAGCGTTACATGTTCCTATTTTTGACATCGCTCTTGGAACGATCATTTGCCTACAAATGGACAGGCTGAATTTGTAGAACAATATCACCTCTGTCAGAATAGTTCTGTGATACGCAACGTTATTGCTGATTAAAAAATAACACGCCTTAAGATATTGTTAGCGATGAAGTTCGAGTCAAATTAATGTCAGCAGTAATCTCCAATGCACAATAGAGATCATTCTTTTCTCAAGAAGGCATGAAACTATAAAATTCGAAGTCAATAAATTGCAATCGGTACGAACGAAATGTCATGAAACAAAAGCTGATGACAATATTGTATAAACTTTCTTCACTTAGTTCTTTAACCGAAAAAAACATTCCTTAAACGATTCTTACCAGAAATTTACCCTAGTTGTATATGTTTCATATATATTTTTAATAGCCATACTTTTGACTATTTCACGCCAGCGTGAGGTTGTGGTCGTGGTGTCCGTCTATCGATTGGGAGGTAAAGGGTTCAATCCCCACAGTAATTGTTCTGCCCAGGAATTGACTCTTTGTCTCAATAAAAATTGAGCTTGTTATACGATCAAGCCTAAATAAATAGGTATAAACTACAATAGTAAACTAATAAACTAAACGAATAAACCAAACTATTAGTCATACTAGAAGATACAGTAGAAGATTTCTGGTTCTCATTGTAACTGTTTAAAACCTATTAAGTGTTGTCTAATATCACATAGAACACTTATGTAAGCTGTCATAGAAAGAAGATAATACGTTTTACTTTTGGCTTTACCAATTCACAAACACAACGCAAAATCAAACACATATTAATAAAGCTAGGGTCCTCGGAGAGCAAAGTAAAGTGAAGAGGACATTGGTAGGTAATATTCCGATTAGGTTGAATAAAAGACTAGCGTAAGGTAACATTAATGTCACGTATATAGTCTGTCTTTTTTCTATTGTAGGAGCGGCCGGACCATGTTCCTGCAAATCTTCCAATTTAACGATGTTGATGATAATTAAATAATATGTTTTTCATATTTAAATTGTCCGCGATTAATTATTATATTTATTTAAGAAGTGTGTCGATTGCTAAAATGAATACATTACATACGAACCTCTCAATACATTCGCTAGGCACTGGTAGAAATCTGCCTGGTGGTTTTGGTTGAACCATGCACAAGAGTGTGGATTGCCTCTGTACCGAAAAATATGCTGGGTTAATTGTCTGACTTCTTGCATTTGATAATTAGAAACCTGTAAAGCATAATATCAATATCGTCCTAATGATATTATGATCTAGTATTTAAAAAAAAGTTTTATTAGCGAAGTTTATATATTTAATGTGAAAGTAAAATAAAACACATTTAATAAATAGTCAATAAAGTAGTATCGGATTGCAAAATAACCTGTTTTTGGTTTTACCAACAAATCCTTCTCTCCACGTACACGGACAATTATTCCATGTAAAGCTGCCTGTAAATCCTTGTTTCCCAAGCTTTGCTTCAGTCACCAGTAGTGTTGCTAAGCATACGAGGGCGATCAAAATCCCTTTGGCATTCATAATGATCTTCAAAATGATGAAACAAATCATGAACTAAATCATTGTACGTATTGAATTGCGTACATCGTAAAGGCTATTGATTTTAATACATTCAAATATGATATTAAATAGTAAAATCATTAAGCTGCATATTATGTCCGATTAAAACAAGTCCTTACATCACTTTGGATTTTGTTTTTGAATACTGTAACTATGGCTGATTGTTTTATGCGTGCACATCCGGTCAAATTAGGATAAAACATAAGTATAACAAATTGAAATGAATTATCGATTTTAGTCACAATTTTGTGTTGCTTTCGTTTGTTGGTTTTTCTGTTGTTGTTTTTGCAGTGACAATGTTCCAGTAAAACGCGGATTTACATTTCCGAGTTAAATTCTTTAAATTTAATGTTCATATGCATGATATAAATCTTTTATTGTTGACAGTTTAGTGTTTCACTTCGAACGAAAACATAAGTATAACAAATTGAAATGTATTATCAATTTAAAAAAATATTATTTTGTGTTTATGTGTTATTGTTCGAATTTTTAATGACAGTGTTCAAGCAAAATACGGGCTTACATTTCCAAGTGCTTTAAGTCAATTTTATGTTGAATTTTCGAAATATGTCAAACGTCAAATACAGTACGCAACGCTTCATTTAATCGCCTCAAATCACTTTTCTACTGTATTTTACTTTCAGTTGAAAGGCGTGGAATGTTGTTATGTTGGTAAAAAAAATTAAGTTTTGGGTCTGTAAATAAGACTTAATTCGAAATGCACGTGAGTCAATTTGGAGTTAAAATGTTTGGAATTTTGTTACGCTGGCATAACATTTTAAGTTTGGACTGTAAATAAGAAATGATTCGAAATGCTTGTGATTGACTTTGGAGCTGAAATGTTTGGAATTTTGTTTGCTGGCATAACATTTTAAGTTTTGGTTCGTAAATAAAAATGATTTCAAATGCAATTGATACACTTTGGAGTCTAAGTGTTCGGAATTTTGTTACGCTGGCATACTATTTTAATTTTTGGAATGTAAAAAAGAAATCATTCGATATGCAAGCGATTCACGTTGAGTTGAACATTTTGGAATTGTGTTACGCTGGCATACCATTTTTAGTTTTGGTCTGTAAATAAGAAATGATTCGCAATTCAAGCGATTCACTTTGAGTTGAAATGTTTGGAATTGTGTTATGCTGGCATAACTTTTTTAAGTTTTGGTTGGTAAATAACAAATGATTTCAAATGCAATTGATTCACCTTGGAGTCAAAGTGTTTACAATTTTGTTACGCTGGCATATCATTTTAAGTTTTAGTCCGTAAATAAGAAATGCTGCAAAATGCAAGCGATTCACTTTCGATTTGAAATGTTTGGAATTATGTTACGCTGACATAACATTTACACTTTTGGTCTGTAAATAAAAATGATTCGAAATGCAAGTGATTCACTTTGGAGTCCTAGTGTTTGGAATTTTGTTTCGCTGGGATAACATTTACAGTTTTGGTTTGTAAATAAGAAATAATTCGGAATGCAAGCGATTCACGTTTGAGGTGATATGTAATGAACTTTCTCAAGCTGCCGTTACATTTTTTTATCTTTAATGAATTAGCATGTCAAAATTATCACAAAAACTGGATTTTTTTAGAAGAAAAATCATGTAAAACACTACTTTAAATTGATATTCATGGACATTCACTTTTTAAAATAGACACAGTCAATTAAAATACAAAATAATACACTTTCCGCATAAACGTATAGACAGCATGTAAACTAAAATTACCTTTAAAGCGGAAATCGAGTCCGAGGTAAGCATGTGGGGACTGCACAGGTTAATATGGAACAATACTTTATTGACATGAATAAAGCCCCGTATCTCCGAGAGAGTCTCATATGAGAACGTAATTTTATTTTTGAAAAGAAGTTATTTTGAAACTTATCACGACATGAATAATTGTTATGCACATTTTTCGATCATTTTATTTTTTTTAAAACGAAAGATAACGATAAGACTCTAAATGAGAAAAAAACAGATAACGATGATGGTGATGATGGTGTTGCTAGTGTGCTTCTGCTACCATGGTTACTAATGCAACTTTTACGCTAATGCTTATGATTATAATTTATTAGTTATGATTAATTTTCTGTTGTATTAATTTTTTAGATGGCGAAAAAAAAATGTTATGCCAATAGCTTCGGATATAAAGCCCGACCTAGCTCCTGTTAATGTTGTACATTCTTGTTGTACTGCTGTGTATATGAGATTAGTTTCTTTTCGTGCATTTTGCATGGAGCAAAATTAAGAATAAACGATGTCTTAACCAAGAGAAGGTCGGAAAAATAAAAATGCTTAGTACTTATATCGTACATGTGTTATGTCATGTTTTTACACGCCACTTAGTAATACCTAAATTAGTTTAGTGACCTTGCACAGTAATATCAAAGCGCTGAAGGCACTGAAGTTGTTCGCTTTTGCATAATCTTAGACTCTATTCATTTTCCAAAATTATGTTATAGCTTTTAACATTGCAAGTTTGAAATGGACACAGCCCATTCAACTTTATAGAGAGTGTGTTTTAAAGCGCAGGTCGGGTTGTAGGTTCACTGTTTATTGTCATATTTATGGGATAACATGTCTCTTTTTTGACGTTCTGAATAGATTAAAAATAAGATGAAAATGGTATAATAAGAACCAGTTGAAATTAAAAAAAAATGCAATCACCATTATATGAAATGAATAGTGTTGGAATATCGAATACCAATCACACTAAGAATATAATTTCATGATGGAAATTCGCTTTACAAACCTTTTTTGGACACCATATACGATTCAAAATATACAAAAAGGTTATTGATGAAATAAATCAAAAATAAATCTGAGAGCATTAGTTTTTACTCACGTATTAGGTAGTTATAAACACAACGTTGTTTACCCTTACTTTGTTATTGATGCATAAGTTGTTTCCCTAGTAGTTCACACGGTGTCAATCAGTCTCGTAAAATGAACACCGGTATAGAATACTCGTGCGCATTTTCGACATAGCTGTTTTACCCAGCTTTTCCCCTCAAATGACCTCTACATAACACAAGCAGGCACGAATGAATACATTTGAATATTTTATATACTGATTAGAGAGAAATCCCCTGACATTTGGCTGCATCGATGTGACTGTGCGCAGCGTAAAGGATGTAACACTGTTCAAAGTACGCAATTGCGGACTACTCTGCATGTTCAAGCGACATATAGACACAAGTTGAAGCCCATTATCGTAGAATTTCAGGTTCTATACTCGGTCACTTAATCGTTAGGGGAAGACATAAGCGATTATCGATAAACACAGTTTTGCTTTTAAGATGAGAAAAAAAAACACTACCGAAATAGTATAGTGTCACGTTAAGAGAAATTCATTTAATTATTTAACGACAACTGTTTGCCGTACTCGCTCAGCACGTCTGGAAATCGTTCCTGAACGCCTGAACAGGCTACCCTTATTTGCCAGTTTGCTGTATTTGCTTTTTTGAATTAAACTTTTTATCGAAATGCATTGTGCTAAAATATGCCATTTACAACTCGCAATGAGATTTAAAAGGACTCGCGTCGTGTGAAAATGGGTATTTTGCCATATGCGCCCATCATAGCTATAGCCATCCAAGCATCTCTCAGTCTGGTTAGGAGATACGTAATAAGACCATAAAACATTGAATGATTTTATAGCGGACAGCATTGCCTATGACCAGACCACGCAAATTAACAGGCTGGGCTTGAGCTACGCTGGCCGAAACGCCATAAGACCCATTTTCGCATTACGCGGCTATGAATGTGTCGAAAGAAAAGTGCGTGTTAAATATAAACAAACGATATATTTCGATGGTGGAGGAATAAACTCACAAAAAGCCATGTTATGACACTTATGATGTGAACTCCCGGAATATAATTTGTATCTACTAACACTGATGTGTGGTTTGACTATAATACCACACATTTCATGCGGCGAATATGCGAACTAACAAGTAAACACACACACACACACACACACACACACACACACACACACACATAAACAATAGTTTAACTTTTGTTTTCAATTCTATTTAGTAACGTATATTTCTTAAATTCGATCGATAATATGTGTTAACAGTTTTCAATAACATATTAGATATACCGGTGTATGACAATGCTTGAGTTTTCAAGGTTTAAATTACACATTTAATCCGTTGTATCAAACTAGTATATACGCATCGATGTGTTTATTTCGTTATCTATATCGCGTGCGTTCAGCGTAAACGATTTCGCCAACATCGAACGTAAAGCTGATATGGATAACATGTATTTTATGATACTGTTAATTTCCTAAAGGCACGATAGTAATATGCGAAAGCTTACTATATAAGTTTGGCTAGACATAGTTTGATAACTATAAAAACTTACTAATGACGCTCATTTAATGTTGTTTTTTTTTTTGGGGGGGGGGGCGATTGCCTTCTGCAATTTGCCCCATAGGTAACATAATATATGTATACCAAAGAAATTAGTCCGTTACTGCAACTAACCACTTTGCATCTAGATTCTGCATTCGCAAACAAAATAGCCTGTCGCATATTATTAGTAATAATGCGCCACAAAAACACTGTAACGAAGTACATCGGTATTTTCCGTTGTAAAATTGACCAATCAGAAGCTGTCAAAGCTGTCGAAAATTGTTTGATTTTTAATAATACATATTGCGGAGACTAATGTGTCCGCTCAGTCGGCAGAGAACGAGACTGTTAAACTTGGGGTCGTGTGTTTGAGTACCACGATGGGTGATTCTTTTTTCCCTATTATTGAATGGATTTACTTAATTCTTGGACAGAATACCCCTTTGGACGAGACCTTTCTGTTGACTTTTTTAGCTTGATCTCTGGTTGACATTGACCTTTAGTATCAAATTGCTCACAAACTAACATTGGCCGTATCTTACTTGATACTGCATGGATTAACTTTATACTTTGACACACACGGAGAACCGTGTACTTAGGAAAGAACGGTCCACAAACCTTACTGTACTAATTAGAAATTACTGCATTGCTTGTCTTTATCAAATGTATATCAAGTTTGGAACAAGGTTGACTTTTGTTCCTTGAACCCTGGTTGACATTGACCTTTAGTATCCAATTGCTCAAAAACTAACATTTGCCGTATCTTACTTGATACTGAATGGATTTACTTTATACTTTTATCAAATCTATGTCAAGTTTGGAACTGGGTAAGTGTATTATATCTCCGCAGTTTGGCTATCAATTGGCAATTACGACAATGACTTGTTTTACAAAGCAGCATTTAAATTTAACACCAATAGCTAAATCATATAATGTTGACAGCCTGTCACCCTTCCTTACTTCCATCTGTTTTCTTCAAAAAAGGTGATTGGTTGGCATCACGGTGTATAGTGTTTTAACGACCACAAAATTTGAGCAAAATCGCCCCACCAGTACTTTGATTACTTTGACTTATTTACTTCGCGAGACCACATTTTCGACAAGATCAAAAATTAATAATCTAAGAAACTGTACAGGCTGTGTGACTTTGTCATTATAAATACTGATTAGATTTTTTAGGAAAAGTAAAGGTAGTAAATAAGGAAACAATATACCAGTGGAAGAAGACGGTATAATTGAACTATGAAAGCTGTAATATAATCCGCATGTGAATAAGTATGTGAGTATATTTTAATGTGTGAAACTGTACTAAATATATGATGGCAATACGCGAATACAAAAACTAACAATAATGACATTATTGCGAGCACTATAGTTGTCTTATACCGGTAAAAAGCTACATAAAGTTTGTACAATTACTGAGATGCCATGTTCATAAATGACATCATAATTACGATTTGTTGTTTCTCTCTTTGTAACATTGCCCATGAACTTGAACTATGCTGAAACACTGATCCGTTTTATAGTGTATTGTTCTTAATCTGTATTCCACTTATCGCGATCACAGCTTGTGTTCTTATAGTATTCAAGTGTTGGCATTAATCTCTATACCACTTATCGCAATCACAGCTTGTGTTTTAACAGTTTTCAAGTGTCATTAATCTGTATGCCACTTATCGCGATCACAGTTTGTGTTATTATAGTATTTAAGTGGCATTAACCTGACATTTGGTATATTTAGAAACAAAGGGGACATGCACAACTATGCCATTACTCTAAGTTCGTATACGGAATGTTATCCCCATTCATTATTTTTTCATCCTAAGCAGAACAGAGAATAACATATCTTCAACATAAATGAACCAAACTTAAAACAGGTAAATATAAATGTGAAAAGCATCAAATTGAGTCATAAAATAAAAGATACAATCGAAAAAATGTTCACATGAAAAGCACGGTATTGAAAGGTTACATGCTGATACAAGTATGTGAAGTAGCGCTTCATAGAGAAAGTTCACCAATTATACGTTAGTAATGGCATAAATATACGTTTTATTTATATAACGTAACAGCGGTATGATGTAGCCTCCCAAAGACATTTCCGAAAGTAACGAGACTTTAACAATCCTAATGACGTGTTATATGGTAATCAATGAACACATGCTACGGGTGCAATAAAACCCTTGCTGATGCTCCGGGAGTGAGACCGATCTTTTTTTGTTTGCATTAGTTTCACACTTACACAGATGGAAATGCAACTGATTGTGTTTATTGATGTAAAATTGCGTCCACATACTACTTGCGTACCAATCCATAAATATCAGAGAAAAAACCGTTCGTCTATGTATGAGTGTTAAGTTTCCCATCAAACAAGTGTATTAACGCATGTTAAGCGAGGTATTGTTGTTGTAATGTACAATGGACTGAATTTGCGTTTTAATACACTTTTCGACATTATATACATTCAGTGATGCTTATTAAAATTCTGCGTTTACCATTGACTTAACATACTGCTTACATTCAATACAAACATTTTGCAAGAGCTCTTAGCGTATCATATCGCTTACATGGTAATCAGTCCATAGTTCGTATCCATAGAGACTACCGATCGCTATACTGGTCCTAAAACTAAAGAATTGGAAAGTCTATGAATTCAGGCCGCTACTGTAGATGCTTGGAAACGTATAATGTTATTTATCTTATGCATCGGCCATACCTACTATGGATGATATACATGAGTCTGTTAAAGTCACCATATTAGCATGTTTAATGCATCTTTTTATGCTAGGAACATGTTTATTTTCAGTGGTTTCTTAATTGATTTTGAATACGTTTAATTCATGTAATTTTGTTCAACATGTTCAAGGTCCACCCTGTTATTATAGTAGTCAGAATTGCATTTGTCATTGGTTTCACTTTCAATACACTTATCCCTTTCTGTATTGTGATAGCGAGCTTTGCCGTCAGCACAATCAATACTTATGTCCTGTGCAGAGTAGATGGTATTGTGTCCATCTCTGTCAACCAGGTCTTCATAGTGTTGCTCTGGTCCATTTTCAACCGAGTGCTTGCCAGTATAAGAAGACGATGTAGTCTTCGAACAAGGTAATACTTGTCTGAAAAGCAACTTTATTATATAAGCAATTGTTAAATTACACTTATAATCTTTATATTGCTGTGCATCGATCTGACAGCGTGTTAATTTTATGTAAACATTTTGTATTTTATAAGTGTTTAAGTAATACATGTTAATATCATAATACATGAAAAGGATTTAAAATAGCCTTGTACGGCTTATATGCCACGAGTATATCCGGTTAGTATAATCATTGGTTGCATTGTTTATTTGTAATTGAGGCAAAGTCAGTCACTGCAGTTCACTGTTTAGCAATTGATGAAGAACCTTTTCAAACATTAAGTTAACATGAAATCTATGTGTTGTTATTATATTAATATGTTGGCTAAATTTTGATAACACATATATATAGAAAGGCATCAATGGTTAAAGGGTTAACTATTAATATATATAAACTGTGTCGGTCATCGAACACATACTCAAAGAACAGCCCGCTTATCATCAAGAGCCATGCTATGGAAAATAAAAGGATGTCTACTTGTGTAATTCCATGTCACAATAACATTATAAACGTGCCCCATTCAGATTGACTGGAACATGACATTTTCGCAGGTCACCACTTTATTACGCTAATAATCCACATAGAAAAATAAAATCATTTACAAAATGTTGAATAACTACATTATCATTTCAATATTTTAAAATTTGGTATAACATTGAAAATCATGTCCGAAAACTTATCAAATAATGTAATGACTAAGCATCACCGAAATTAGATGCCTTTGCCTAATAGGAATCGGAATAAAATGGCAATATATTTAATTAAAGTAGTTGATGAAACGCTACTAAACGAGTAGAAACTTACTTCTTTCTAAGGACAAACGCAAGCACAACAGCTGCAACCGCTAGTACGACTGCAACTGAGACTCCTACTGCTATAACCGTAGTCGTAGATCCTAAATTAAATTAAATACTGATGTTTTATCTGATGAGTGCATTTATGCAATTAATGAAATATTTGAATTGCATGTGGTTCATGAGTAAAACAGATCTCCTAGTATCGATTGTTTTGTATTACCCTGGTATGTTTAAGTTCAACATTAAATGGAAGCAGACCTCGAGTTTAAGACATATTTATGATATGAGACCATAAAACAAATATCTCACAAAGAGGCGTTACATAATTGAGGTGTATTTAAATACCACGTTGAGGGGCCTCTTGGTTTGAAGAGTCAGAGTGACTTGCAGTTGTCGACGAGGAGGCGGTTGATTGTATATTCTTTGGCGGTGTTGCGGTTTCGAGCGATAGTGTTTGTGTTGTTTTTGGGATGGTTTCTCGTAGAGTATGTGTTGTCACCATTGTCTGACCCTTTGTTAATGTATTCGACAGTGATGTTACTGGAATGCCTAATGTACCTTGATGTATTCGAAAGGAAGCGTCATTCAAAATATTATGATATATTTATTACAAAAGTATAATAGCATATAACCTGTATCATTCGAAAGTTTAATATACTGATAAAACAAGGTTTACGGACATTAGATATACCAACGATAAACATGTAAGCATATCAAACAAACATGGTCTGAGTTGAGATAATATTTCTTTTTAAATCGAACACAGGAAATAATGCAAAACTCAGCTTTAAAGAACACAAAAAATACATTACATGTTTCATGTGTTGTGATTTCTAAAATTTCTAACTAGTAAACGGTTGTTAGAATAATGATATTGCCGACATCAACAAATGAAAATTAGGCTTGTAAAAAGTATACAATATGGTTTGTATTTTAAAACATTGAAATAAGTCAAGTGCATGATTTAAGCAATACCATATTTACCGTAATATTACGTTCAATAAACTACACGCTAAATATGGTATGCAGAATGCTTATAAAACTCTTTCCTATGTATAATTCCTTAAATATCATATAGTTCAGAAATTAAATGTATACGATTTCATAAGAACAGCTCATTTAAAAAAACAAAGTTCACTAAAGCAAATCCATTTTCAGCAAATTTACAACGAAAATTAATGTTTGTGTTCTAAATGGTTTAGACGAATTGGTTCAGTAACGGGAACGTCGTAGCCTATTAAATGTCAACATATTTAATTGTAAGGCTTACAACACAAAATCAAGAGTGTATTAATGTAAACTTATTTACATTAATGGTACATGTTCGATTGAAAAAAGTGTAACAACTTGTTTATTCCGCCTTAGAAAATATTGAATTGATCCGAAAAAGTAAAAATACAATTTCGTTTACAGTTACTTAACTTAGCTGGAAGTATATGTCATGGAAATTGACGAAATTTATACAAGTTATATCCAGTGCGACGACGATGTTATCTAAATAACGGATGTTTGAAAATCAATTGTAATTAATTTATATTTGAGATTAAAAGTTATCTGTATTTAATTAAGATCTCAAAGACGTTTTCGCTTACATGGAAGTTGTGTGATAAGGTACCGATGAATTCATATTTAAGTACCCCAACTAAAGATAATCAAAGTGCTAAAGGCACTGAAGTTGAACGCTTTTGCATTATCTTAGACGCAACTTAGTTTTCAAAATTATTTTTTTGATTTTTGAAATTATCAAAGAGTTCATCATAAACGTAAAAACCAGATTATAATATAAAACCTGTACTATGTCTTTATGAATCTCGCTTAAGATTGTTTACAAGTTGTGGACTTTTTAAATGGCTAATCGATTCCGTAAAGATTTGAGTCGCAAAAGAGACAGTGGACGGCAAAAACGACAGCGATAAACACACAATCAACCTATTAGTAAAAGAATTGCTCGTCTCGAATTCAGTGAATTGGAAAACCAGGTAATGGTTTAAGTGATATAAAATTATTTCAGTATCAGGTATCGAATGTCAATACATTATACTTAAGGGTTTGTTTTTATAGAAAACTCTTATGTTACGGAATACATGTCTTATTGTCCATGTGTAAATAGTTGTACATGTGTATCGTTTATTAAACGGCTTGAATACTAATAAATATGCTCTCACAGTTGAGATGACGTTTATCATGTGAATTTCATTTATTCAATACATTCATCTACAAGAGGGGTTGGAGTTTATCCAGCATCAATCCGTTTATGCACGTATCTGTTCGTCCCCCATTCATCTAACAATTCATCTGTCCGTCGAGAAATTGCATTAAATAAAACAAATGAGAATAATGCTAGTTTTGACACCTGTTCACTTCATTGGGACGTGGGTTTGTTCCTATTTTGGTACAGCCGTTTCAACATCAGAGACTTATAAAAGCCATAAATATATATTTAAGACTTATTTGGGCGAAACCGAAAGTAAAATACCATTTGAGGTTTTTACCTGCTTAGAACTATCTTAAATCATGTGCTCCTGCATATGCATTGATATTTTATGGCCGCAAGCGGAATGTCTGATCTAAATTAAATTGCAATTATACATTAATATATCCGCACAACAATCTCCCGATCTCTAAGCAGGACACTGACATCTTCCATTCATAAAGGAACTTCCATTCAAACAGACACAATTGCTGTTCTGACACACGACTGGAATATGTTTATAATTGTGTTTATGCTTTAATAACTCATGTTGTACACTAATGTGCACAGCCTGATGTTCTACCTATGCATTAATATATGTCTAAACAAACACGTAAAAAGTCTCGTAAAAATACAATTTTTTACATTGAGATTTATCTTCCATTTTTCCAAATTGATAAAGTTATTAATCAGATTAGCCTTGTACTTATATTTCAAATCAACCAATACAGTACGTTATGTGAGAACAACTATCAGTCTAACTTATATTCCTGTTTCAATCAGACGTATATAATCACTAATTAAGTGAATGGTCTACGTTCTTTGTTCAAATTTAATAAACACCTTAATTGTTATTAATTTGTGATTCACCTAAGCATCCTCGGTTGTATCCGCCTGAATAATATCCGGACTCGCATTGAGAACACATGATGCCATCAGGGGAGCCGCCGCATTGTTGTTGTCCAGAAACACAATTCGGGATGTTTATATGTCTGCAGACTAGAATATAGTTATAGTCTACTACTTGGCTAATATAACGGTTTACGTATGTCGACATTTATCAACAGCCCTCTAAACAATAATATATGTATATGTTTTTTAATTAGTATAGTTTATATTTTCCCTACAATATGAGGTTTCACACTTTCGATTAGTCAATTATTACTTAATCTTGTATAAGATAAAAAAAAACGAGAATGCTTTTATATATTTGCAATCATTTCAAGAATATGATATCGATAAAATCATGCTTTCAAACTTACCCTCACAACATTCTCCCGCTCTCCAACTTGGACAAAGGCATCTTCCATTCACAAACGAATTACCATTATAACAAAATTCGTTGCAGTTTCGACAAAACTTTTTTGTCTCTATGGACCATAAACATAACTGACATGTTCTACATTGTCGCCCGCCTCCACAACCTTTTGAACAACTTGACCAGGCTGGGCATTGATCATACTCTCCAGGTGTGCACGAGTCTGCAAAATGTAAACGAACAAATTAACTTTAGTATGGTGATTGTATTCACATTTTTTTAAACTATTATTTCACATTGTGAAAACAACAAATCAAATAATTGTATAGGAAAATATTACGTTTTAAAAGAGGTACGTTCTGTAGATTATAGCTTATAGCGCTAACTTAATCAATAAGATACTCTCAACAAATGCACGTTATAAAAAAAACATACCGACAATATGAACACTGCCTACAATGAAAACAGAAACGCAATACACTTGCAATGCAGTCATGATTTCAGCGCGATTTTAACAATCCAAGTCGGGTACCCGGCGTGTTATTAAGTTCAGTTTATATGTTTTGTGATTCGTTTTAAACAAATACGTTTGTCGTTATCTTTTAGAACATGTTGGTCACATAACAATTAAGCACTAGATTCCTATTTGATACTATGAATCGAGTCTTTTTGGACAGCTAAACTATATGAATCAACATCATTTATAAATGTAGCATTTATTTTGTTAAAAACGCATCCGTAATAAATTGCAATGCGAACAAAAACTACGCTCGCATTTAAACTTAATTTGGGTTATTATACTCTTAATACATCACTTCGTTATCAGACAACTTCCTTATCACCGCAAACATCTTTGATATATTTTATCAATTAAGATAACGTTGTGTCTGTAATCTCAATAAACCACACTGATTATGCAAATAAATCCAATTTTGAATAACAGTATCATCGCACCGCATATAAAATGAAGTGCAGTGTGTCTGTCGGAAAATAATTGTGGCCGAATGCACTCGCCGCTTCAGTTTAAATATAGTATGACGCAGACTCTGGCTCAAATAATTGAGGGATATATATAGCGTTATAACTTTTCGATCAGGATGTAAACGAGAAACGTTGATTTTAATCTGTCGGAGAGAACTACTTGAATGCGATAGCTTTCAGACATTTGTTGGTTCTGTTGAAACCAACGTACTTGAACATATACTGTTAATAGGCTTGTATATACTATACATGTAATGCGAACATTTGATTATTAGGTTGAAATTCAATTGTTTACCATTTGAAATGCAATTGATCGGAGTAAAAAATAAAAGACATGCTTCAGATTGTATTAATTTCTAGAGAGTGTCCACTACTTGATCATTTATTGAGATTGCTCTTGAAAAAAAAAACTAAAATAAATTAAGGCGACATTTATAGATATTGTTTTTAATATACATTCACTAAAATTACACATTTGCGGATTTATTTTGACATACCAAATTCTCGCTGCTTAATTACAACACACCATCTGTATAAAAATTAATATGCATAAGCGACGTCGACTTGAGGCGATAACTAAGATAAAGTGGACTTCATTTAAACTAGCATATCGACGGTTTTTACCTTTAATGTTGAATTTACTTTAGCAGTGCGACCTTTCTCTTTTTCGGTGATATTTATCTATTGACAATTTAATTTTTATGATATCATTAAGGAATAAAAATAGAGTATACCATGTTAAATTATTATGTTTCGATCATGCGTTCAGGGGGATTTAAACTTATGCTGAGAATGATAGCATTTTCCGTGCCAAGTGAACTACAACAAATCTGTCCCGTCATTTATAGTGTGGATGCGTTTAGCATTGCATCATGTACCTTTTATTCATAACGATTTAACTACAAATAATTTTACCGCACCTGCATTGATTGTGTCCTGAAACAATATGTGTAATAATTTTAATAAATATTAAAACATACTTCAAATAATTTGTGTAATAAGTATTTTCAAGCATTACAAAATGTCGTTCGACATTGTTATCTCAAATTGTAGTTGACTTTTCAGAAAAAGCTTTCACACCAATATAAAGCAAACAATTGAACCTCAAATTATCTGATACAAGAACAAATATTCGTGATTAAATTGATCTACACAAGAAGCATACTTATCTAGCCTACAAAGACAAAACATGTGAATAATTCGCTGAACAATGAAAACACGTTACTATGTAAATTACAGCAATACGCATAACCTTCCGATATATTGATAAGTACTTCTAATTAAAATGCAGTTTCGAATAAAGATCTTCTTAAAACTGTGTCCGCCTATTAGATCCATTGATTGCTTTATTTGGTTTGACCGACCTTCATTAAAATGAACAAAGAATACAATGTAAAGTTCCGATATAAAATCAGCCATCCATTTAGTGTACGAAAATAAGTATATACAACTCCGTTCGGATACATCGAAAGATGATGAAACGATTGCAACAAATCATTGCTATCATCAATATACTTAACCGCATTTTAAAATCAAAGTTTGATAAGTGTAGACAAGCTATTACTATGATAACCCCTAACACATAATAATTCTTAATTTTGCACACAATCAAGCAGGACTAATGTTTTAATTTTCTGTAGAATATGTCATTTGCGGCAACAAGCTGCCTAAGAAATTGACATTGAATAGTAAACGCAAAAGAGGCATCAAGTCCAGAATTATAATTTTATAGGAGAGTCACGCGATTGAAAAGAAAAAGAAAACGGAATTTATTTTTTTAATATATCGGTTTTATTTAAGGTATAAAACAACGAACTTAACATGTAGCAGGTTCCTGTTTTGTTTATAAATTAGTTTAGGTATCAACAATAGCCTGGATCACTTGGAGGTCCGTGTACAAACTGTCATTTAAAACTTAATATTATGCTATTCTATTGAAACTGATTAAGGGGTGTTGCGGCAGTTTTGCTGATTTTTTGTCCATCAAATATATTTTTTTCAAAAATTTATATTTAAGATATATATACAAATACTATATGAAAAATGAAATTAAAACATAGGGTCACCGACCTTGTTTTGATTTTATTCACGATTAAATAACATGTACTTTTTCGATAAAACTGAAAAATCTCATGTTGCGTAAAATTAATTAATAACCTATGAAATTGGCAACATGTAGATATTATATTAGATAAGATGCATCATATACAATTTAATTAAACCACACACTTCCAATAAAATGGAGTACACACATTACATTTTAAGAAATTCATTTTTATAATTTTTATTTCACCCCCAAAAAACGTCATTTTTTTACTTTGGAACCACATAAATGAAATTTAAAATTCTACTGTCAAATAGAATATTGCAAAACTGATCAAATATGTTTATCTTCGTATTGTCATCATAAAACACAAATAAAAAAGGGGGTCACCGCAATTTGAACAGAGATTTTTTTGTTTTAACTATCCCTACCGTCTACGTCAAATTTCATTAAATACAGCAAAAAGGCAAAACCCATGTACCGGTACATAGACTGTAAGAAATAGGCATAAACATTAGAAAAATCGTTTACAATCTCAACCGGAATCACAACAGCTTACGAAAAGACATTAATAAAAACAGTACTTAATCACAAACATAATACCATACAGTATCAAACTCGACCTTAATCATTAATAAGTTACATGTAATTGTTCACAGATTTCGGCAATTTTTGAAGTTTCTGATTAAATGCTTAAAATTGATAAATGTAAACAATTTGACTAAAGAGCTCCAGTATAAAACAAGAATGACATTAAAGAAATTTAAAAAAAAGTAAAATAAAGTCAACCCAACCTGGGATCGAACCACTGACTATTGATTTATGATGATACTGATAACAAAAATATTGAGCTGTGTTAATAGCATCATCGGTGTTGCTATAAATATATTATCGATTAAATAAACTGCCGCAGCACATTTAATATGTGACATTCCTATAACAATAAAAGTTTTTATAATACTTTTACACAAAAGACTAAAACAGTGGGTACTTAATTAATAAATTCAATGAATAATATCAATAATTATTATTATGATCATTTTTCTTGTTGAGTTCAGTTTAAAACAACATCACCATATACTCCACTGTGATGATTGGATCCCCCTCAGCGCTCATGAAGGGTTGATTCCAGTCGTACTTGAAATGGGATAAACGACCGATGTTTTGATATTTCACAGACAGAATTAAACATAATCTAAACACAAATCAATGTCAACAATATAAATACTGATTGCTAAACCATAATAACTGTTATAGGCGGATTTAGAGGGGTTGGTGCCAAAAAGGCTTACGCGTCTCCTAAAATATGCAAAGGTTCGACGTGTTTCAATATATTTCTTGTACGTTATCAATACACATATATTCATGCAGGATGTTTGTTAGGTAAATTATTGTTTTTCGTTGAATAATTCGTTCGGGAAACACATAATAATAACTAAAGCAAAATGTAGCGTGCAGCAAAGCGAAAAAAATCAATAATTGCTTCTTAGAAAAAATAAGATATTTGCTTTAAGTTTGTTGGTGTGATTCACAAAAAATATCCTACACTCGTGACGCAAACAATGCCTTTAATATGACATGTTTAAACGTTGTTATTACACATTATTTTAAAATGTGTCTTGCTGTTTGAGTTGTTTTGAGCATTCGTGGTTAAATATCCCGGCCCAAACACAACACACCTCTACATTTCGAGCAAGATGTTTCTAACTTTCATGTAAGTTGTGAAGCGGGCATCGCATTCTTATTCATAATTTCATTTTAATCGCATTGCACACAGTTATGTAAACTGAAATATACCGGAGTTGCAACTGTTTATTGGTTTCCATTAACATGTGTTGTATGCTTCTATCCCTGAAAGTACACAATTAATTGATTATTTGACTTTAGGCAGTTCCACCGCAACAAATTAGGGTAGAACATAATTGTCAGCTACGCCAAAACAATGTTTATTTTAATTACGTTACACTTTTATAGTTTTATAATGGTATCGAAATGATGCCCCACACAAGTGTTTCGTCTAGTTTTTGTGAAACCATTGAGTTAAATATTTATTACATGAACATGAAAGAGAAATTTAACCTAATTTTAAAATAACTCCAAAAGCATATTAAACATTACCTATAAACCATTTACAAGATATGAAAATTAATTACTCGCATAATAAAAATAATGATATAAAAACCATAAGAATATCCCACATGCTCACAATTAATTAAATACAGTTAAAATGATAAAAATATTAGGTTATATATTTCAGACATAACTAAGCTTAACCATGAGAAAAAAAATAAAAACATTTGGACCGATAAAGTTCTGATGAAGTATCTGAAATATTCGTTTGATTTGTGTACTAATATTTCATTCTGCAAGAATAAATATCGCAAATACAGATACATGTTTGTCCGCTTGCGATTAGTCGATTTGTTTATCAGAACATGTATGGCATAATACGACATATTCGAGATACTCTTGTATAAAGTTAATTATTCTAGCTTCAAGCTATGAAATAAGTGCACATAATGAAGCTCATGTTCATGTTGTGCCCACGTCAGGTCGACCGTTGTCTGTCGCAATTTTGCTTAAAACCTTCCTTCAAATAGGATGCGCACGTTATTCAGGTCGAAAGCAGCAATCCTTAAATCAGTAATAAGTCCGTATTCCGTTTTAGAACGACGGAGTGTGATTACAAATTAAATACATTTCCCGTATGACAATCAAGGTTGTTAAACTTCCTTTACTAATATGTCGTGTAGATAAAGAATGAACTAAACGTGCAACAACTATTCAACGATAAACTATCTTCATTTCACATTAAGCATGTTTGCCTACCTTAGGTTAATATACAACATTTTTGACGATGCTGCTTTAACAGCTCGTCTAGGTTATCATACCATGAAACAATATTTCACAATGGCGACCTATGTAAAAGACCGAGCCAGTCCGATTGAGATAGCTCGATTTTTCGGAATACCTTGCTGATTATCATTGATAACATTCTCCTAGCAAAGTTGTCGTTCGTACCTCAACATACAACAATGGCCGCGCCCATGCGAGAATGTCAACAATCGTGTCAAAACTTTCTTAAAGCAATAATCGGCTTGTCTGGCTATTTAGAAACTGTCATTTAGGATATTTGAGTTATTTATTCAATAAATCTCCGCTTTTGACAAAAATGGATGGAATTCGAAGGATGCATTCGATGTGAATGAAGGACTTTCTGGATCTTGACAGCTTGACACGGCCAAACTGGCATACTGGTATTTTTAGTTATGTATTTAAGTCACATTTTGCTTTATAAATTGTTTTCGAGCATTTTGCAACTTATTGAATGACTATGATTCCTGATAACAACATATCATAGGGGATTTGCAGATCACCAAGCTGTCTTGAAATTCAACATGGATTACAAACCCTTTACTGGCTGGTACTCTTTCTTCTTTCTATGTAAGTACTTTATATCATTTTAAAGTTAAATAAACTGTGTCACAGTAAAAGAGACACTAAGGCGAGTGTGGCCAGTTTGGATCCAGATAAGTCTACGGTCGCTTGAAAGCTGTTTGCATAAAAGCAGTTTTTTGACAATTGAAAAATAGTTAAATTAGATACTGATTGGACTGCGCTTCATCTGTGGCCTGGTTCATATAAAAGAATTGTCATAAATCAAATGATTTATTTTGAACATTAATCAATTTTTTATTTCTTTTCCTTCGGGATCAAATACAATAGCACTTTCCTGTTGATAATATAATACTGCTAAAGGCGATGCAAGGGGGCGTGATAGATGTTGCATCTTCCATAATCGCTCGAGTGGTCATTGTTGGCTCGGGTACTACTTAAATGTACCCCGGGTACTCTTACGTATAGTTACATGTACCCCATGTATGGTGAATATACTAAACCCGGAAAATTTTACGCTAAATCGGTCCTTGTCGGCAATTCTTTTTATTTATTATATATTCACATTTATGTCAATTTTCTGTAAAATGACCTCTATATTATCGGAACACATACTCTAAAAACAATTTGATATGAATTTTGTAAAGAGAAGTTTGTTTAAGATAATCGGTTGCGCATTTTACGACATCGGATTTTGGGGCGACAATACAAAATTTGGGTACAGTCTAATATCGATCGAGTACAATTACGTATATTTACCGTACCCGAAGTACATGTAAGTATACTTAAGAGTATCCGTGGTACATGTAAGTAGTACCCCAGCCGACAATGGCCATTCGAGCTCCATTATCTCTCTTGAACCGACTCTGTAAAATCGAGTCAGCAATACTGGACTGTATTTTTGGTGTGGTTGCTCTCGAGGGATCGAACAATTCCAAAATCTTCCTGAAGACCAAGTGGTAGATTGTCGACTTTGATTGCAGAAGGTTGAGCTGCGGGTTTGATCCGCAGAAGCGACATTGAAAATAAGCCAACTTTGTTATCTGAATAACAAGATATACTAAGATAATGTGAATTTTCTCTCACATGATGGTCATCAATTATATTGTATAAAAACTCACAGCGGTAGTAAATCATTGGACAATAATTAACGAACGCATCTTTCATTTGTCTTTGACACTTTGATTTTGACATGGCCTAGATTTAAATATCTGACTTGACTTTACCAGCACTCTTGTAACAGAGCTAAATTTTGAATGTACCATTGAAGATCACCTAAATTCAGATTTGCTATTATGGAAGTGTGGACAGTTTTTAGGGTGTGACAAGTAAGCAAAAGTGGGTTAGTACCGAGAGTCCACAACTGATATAAATGACTGTTTTAAAACAAGGAAAAACAGTGCCTGATTTAGATTTCCTTACATAGTTCAATAAAAACTAATTTCAGAAGCCTGACAAATTTAACATTAATGTTACCAATATGTCAGACCAGGGCCTTGATTTTGAAATCTAGAACATGCACGGTCAAGTATTCATGAAATCAGGACAAAAACTTGTATTTTAAGTCCTTAATTGACCTGGCTATAGTTCTCAGATTATTAAAAGCTCAATCAGTATATTTATATCATTATTTATGCTTTTTGTATTGTAAACATATACACAATCATGCAGTCACTTGATAACAATAAATAATTCTAAAGCCACCGATACAACGAAGGTCATTGAAAAAGACTATGGTAAAAATGTGAACACATTGAGCGTAATCGCCTACTCATACTAGCAAAAAAACACGTTTTCAGGTTGTCATTTTTGACAGCTCTACTTTCACTTTCATTGTGTGATATCGAACTTTTAATAATTATGTGGCAGAGAAAATTATCGCCATTGCTTATTCAATATATATTTTCTGCACATGTCTGAAAAAACTAACATCAATACGCGATTTTCTTCGTGAATTCAAACAATCCTGACAGGGTACCGCGTTGCTTACATATTTCGATGTTTGACGAAAAGGGCCGAAAATGTGCGATTGTGGGTCAAGTTTCCCACAGGTACTACATCCCCGTACCCCCAATTTGTTCCGTACCAAACATTTTTCGTACCCAATTTCTTTCCCGTACCCAATTTATTTTTCATACCCAAATTTTTGTTTATAACCAAATTTGTTTCGTACGCAATTTGTTGTTCGTATACATTTTTTTGTACCAATTTTTGTTGTACCCAAATTTTTTTTTCGTAGACAATTTTGTTCGCATAATTTGTTCGTACCCAAACATTTTTGTACCCAACGTTTTTTTCGTTCCAACATACACAATTGTGGCGATGTAGATAAACTTAAATTGATGCTTTTATATCCATCCTCTTCAAAAGCATCATCACACCAGTACTGTCAGTACTTTGATTTGTATCTATGATGCGTGCTTTAACAACGTGGACACAAGCCCTGGTTTAATTCACACGCATATTAAGTTCGTATAAATAAGAATATTTTTATTCTTAAATATGTATATTTTGAATGATGAATGTCATTTCTGAACCATACAATATTTAAATAAGCAAAAGCACACCATACTTATTTGTCAATGTATATGTAACTTTTTATCTGACGACAAATACCATACAAACATATAGAATATGACTTTTTTATTTTGTTAACAAAGTAACTCTTGAGCATATATTGTATATATAATATCATGCGAACATATTTCATGTGAAGTTATCTTTGCAATCAGATTGAAACAAAGTTCACCAAGTCTATATTATAATTGTATTAAACAATAAGAAGCGTATTGAACAATATAGACTTAAAATTATAAGTATCTCACAACAAGTGTATACAAATATGTCGTGGAAACATGTCCAGTATATCCTCATTATTTATAGGTATACACTGGTACAAATGTGGGACTATCATATGTGGTATATGTAGAATGTTGAGTCACTGGACTGCTCAGTCACCGTCTTTACAATAAGTTCAATACTTACAATTCAAATTTTATTTAAGTTGCATCATTGACTATTATACAAATACATGTTTAAACACCATTCAATGTTAAGTGTCCAATTTCCTATCCGAATGGATCAAAATCTGATAAAAACAAGAAACGACTTTAACATCAGTTCAGCACTTGGTTACTGTGCGCGCAACACAAGAACCATAAAGATTAATATTATACTTTGCAAATAAATTCCTTTTTAAAAAAGTATGGTGTTGAAAGAAGCTACATGTGTACGCGGTAATAAGCAATAATACGCTGTCTCCTATAGGCAAACATGCGTACATAATTGTGTCATTTTAATTCTGTAAAGTATTGTATCTATTGTTTTGACAAGTAATTGTTGCCATATCACAATCTCCCTGACCTTGAATGTAGTCAACCTGCTTCAAAAGCGTAACACGCAAATATAGATTTGTTCCGATGTATTTTAAATTCCATTACAAATACTTCAATTCCTCTTACAGAAATGGAAATCGCTTTCAACGATAATGAATTATATCTTCGCAATACTATGGCGTATACCATATATTTGGAACTGGAATATTGGACATTAACATGCATACATATTATAAAATCGTTTGCAAAAGAAACTGTTTCGAGCATTCAGTATTTCAAGTAAGAGAGTACAACAGACTCCACATTTTATTCAACAAAGTTGTTATAAGTTGTGCTACACTTTGAGGATATTAACGTTTTTGCACGGTCTCTTTTGTAATTGATTGTTTGTCTTAAGACAGATATTACCAAAGAAAATAATATTTCTTAAGTGACACACAAATATTCGTATGATCTACAATTGCACCATAAGAGAGTACAATCCAATCAGTCAATCGCAAGACGAAATAAAAAAGTGATAAACGAGAATAGTTTTAAATTTGGCTTTTGAAAAGCTCACAATTAATATCAAGTTTCTTCTCTGGCAAATGACCAAAAAGTAAACGAGTCAATGCAAACTATACCTTAAGCTCTTGTTCCGTCGAAATTATTGTTGATTTTTTTAAGGTTATCGTTCAATCATGTTCTTAACAACGCATCTTTTTATTTTGCATAATTAGGCCAACTATAGACGTTATTATTTAGACGGGTTTCAATGCAGCATGACTTTGTATCAATTTTCAACGGCAATTCGAGACTACCAGTCAGATTTTCGATTTTCGGAAGTTAAGCATGATAAATACATATCTTAAGCAATGAATCAGTGAGTCAAGCAATAGACCAATTGCTTATTGAATAAGTAGCTCGTTAAAGTTTTGAGGAATTTAGCAATTCTAATAAAGCATCTAGTCCGGCAGACAAATGGCCATCTTCATTTAACCCGACATTGCGGTGTATTGTAAATGTAAACGTGTTTTTTGTTAGGGGACATGTTACTGATAAAGAATCTAAATGATGCCGGGCTGGTATCTTTGAGGGTTTTGAGAAATTTAAGATGGCTTCCAAGATGGCGGCAATTTTGATTTTGTTTAAAAATATAAAAATACATTATTTCATGTATTATAATGTACATTTTATATTGTTTTACATGTTAAATCGGAATAATAAAGTGCAAATGTGTGTCATATAAACTAAAATGAAAATATCACCCAAAATGGCTGCCAGAATCAAGATGGCGGCTCAAATATTGCTCCTTAAACCAAGATAAAATGTATTAAAGATCTAGATATTCAATTTTTCTCATAAGAATAATGAATATTAACAAATAATACACTTTGGTAGCAATTTACTGTTTAATAATGGTTTGATAAATGATTTTTTGATAAAACATATGTAGAGTATAATATAACAAGAACATATCGGCCTACTCTTGACCATTGGAGAAAAGTTATATTATCTTTGTGTACAGTAGCAGCAATTTTGTAAAAGTTATGGTGTGTATTATGAACATACGCCGTTCTCATAAATGTTATAAAGCACGTTATGTTTAAATTGAAACACCATAATACGTATTATTCAACCTTTGTTTGTCAAGGTCATGATCTGGGCACATTTTTTAAACATAATGGTAATATGAATACTAGTGAGGCTCATGTTGTGAGTTGTCGTGTAACTAACCCTATGTTTTAATGTAAATATTAGTTCCGTTCCCATGTTTGTTTTTCATACCAACAATAACATAATGCATCTTTCCTTTATAATCGACAAGTAAGTTATCTTACGGGCGTGTTTTGTCTGCTCATTGTTACATTGTATTTCATTAACCTGAACATTTTGACAAGCGCACAAGATAGTACATGGTAGTCGCGCTTGATTACATGAGCACCGAAGTGTTGAACATGGGCTATCGCTTTTACACCCAAATTTATCATTGAGTGGAGCTAAAGCAAAATTTGATACTATTGTAATGGGTGTCTGACACCTCGTCCTTTTGCCAACCATAATCACATGGATCCAGATCTGGTGGGTGTGCATCAAATGCGTGTTTCCAAATACAAGCCTGTATGTTAGCACGTTTCATATTTCCATAGAATGCTTCCGTGGTTGGCGGCAAGCTTGCTGGCGATTGCATAGTCTTACCCGACTTGCCCACCCTGACTGCCCAAAGGGTATGTCTCGTAATAGACATTTCCTCTGCATAAGGCATTCCATAGCATGCTGAGGCCAATTTAGTCGCTTCCTTCACAACTTCTTTCAAACAAGCTGTCATATCGCCTTTCGGTCGGATTGACTTGCCTGTGTTCAGCATCTTAATTACTGTACCCTTACCGATACCAAAATATCCACCCACAGTGTCGTATCCAGATACAGCGTGAGCAGACAGCAAGACGGTCGCGATATGTATATACTTTTGGGCAGTTTTGCGAATGTATATAACTGCTCTTTCTTTCACCGGTGATTCAATGATGACCAATAATGAAAGTTTAAGAACAACAAAGTAATGTAACAACAAAACAAACACGTCTGCCTCATCAGCTACCACAGAAATTCCAGTGTGTTCTGCTTCTACAACATCAACCATTTGCCTTATCATAATAACGTCAGCTTCTTCGTGGGTTGTCTTTAAATAAGCTCGATTGCTTATGACACCTTTATATATTTCAGTGTGCGTATTATGATCTCATGTAACGACTTATTTGTGTATCTGAGTGCACATGTGATGAAAGTCTTTATCCGTGCATAAAGCTTTACAAATCAGAGAGATCAGCTGTTGTTTTTTCTCAGTGACAACCTAGCATAACATTCTGTGTTGGTAATGCAATGTCATCCGTTAGTTTGTACACCATTGAGACATAAGAGTGTCTCCCTGACCTCGCCACACTCTTGTTGCTGCACTCCATGTATCGGTCAAACACAAAGTAGACATCACATTTATTCAGAATATGTCTTGTATAAGATTTAAAATTGTCAATATAGTCTCGTATCATTCCGTCTAAGGGCCAGTGATTGATATACAGGACAGCAGATCCATCAATTACTGAACATGTGATCTGGCTTTCAATTGACCGCTCAGACACTTCTACTTTCAATTGATTCTTTAGCGTAGATTTGGTTTTTCATATTCTGAGTTCCCCTGTTTCAGTAAACATAGCAGTAGGTACTGGAGCCAATTCAAAGTTTAGTATATGTTTATTTTAATTTTCTCTAGAACTAGCTTGTAAGCCAATCACTCTGGAATAAAACAGGGTGATGTCATACAACCTGGGTCTCAACCTTTTTAGAAATTGACCCATTAAAATTGTCTGGCCATGAGTTTCCGAATTCAATAATTTTGAGCTTTACCAATATCTATTGCTTGATCAAAATTAGCAGCAGGTGGTGATATTGTTCCAGTCACAATGTTCACTAGACTGTGTGGTTGCTTGCTTGGATCCAACGGATCAATTCATTTTGTCAACTTTCTCCGAATATTTGCTTTATCTTTAGCATCTGCATTAATACTAACCGCTTTTCTTTTTTGTGTTGCTCATTAGTGTCCACAAAATTGGCAATGCTCATTTCTCTCAGATCTTAGTCAAACCTGCTGCAAATATGCAGACTCAAACTCCAAACCTTGACAGTTTCAAGTTTAAGTGTTGGCATTCCATATCCCCGAAAGATGTCTCACGACACGCTCACCCTTTGAGAACTTTTCTTGTGCGCTTTCAGGCATTTTCCCCATTGACCTCAGGTAAAAGAGCCAATATTTCGCGTAGTGTGGGTGTGCAGCGGCATAGAATTATGGTACCATTAGCTTAACTGATG
The DNA here is from genome assembly GCF_020536995.1 of Dreissena polymorpha. Taxonomy (NCBI): domain Eukaryota; kingdom Metazoa; phylum Mollusca; class Bivalvia; order Myida; family Dreissenidae; genus Dreissena; species Dreissena polymorpha. The sequence goes on from NC_068361.1 coordinate 5,778,269, forward strand.
CAAACATCAGCGGCTAAATACCTTCCCTTTCTGTCCGAACATACATCATTATAAGAAATACTGCCTTAATCAAACACTCAATCCACAATTTAGACGTACAACTGACAAATGCATTTCTAGATCGTCAACTGTCTGAAAATTATTTTGGTGAATCCTTGCGCAACAATTTCCTGTCACAATTCGTAATGCCCGTACATTTTGTGGATATTTCTTCCCATTTAGGCGTTTGGACACTCCAGCAAATGTTGACTCAAACATCTTTTCCAACCCAGTATTTTCCATAAGCATTCCCACTGAACAACACAACTTATCAGGAAGTGCATTCCATAGAGACGTTGTATTACATCCTGAAACTGCACTGGGTATGCCCAAATAATATTTACTGCAACTCTATATAGTTGTAGATCACCTGTAAACACTTTGAAGTTCTGACCATACTGTGATGATAAACTGTAATTTAATATATTAGAAACATAATTTATAATTATAATTAATGTATTTGTGTAGTCCATGCTAACTAGATGTTAATCAAACGGGTGTAAATCATTTGCGCTAAATGACTATGTGTTCATGATGTTTGCACATTGTGCATAATGCAGTACATGTGTATGTTAATTATGGTTTCTTAGTTCACATGTCTGTAATATCTTCATGTTATGTAAAAGAATATATTTAGGGATTTTGGTTGCTAATATTGAATGTTATTTACAAAATGCCATTCTGAAAAACAATAAGATCAGTTTAAAGAGCATGAAATTCCGAATCAACGATGTGGAATCGCATTTTAAATGAAATTATTGAATAAGCGATCGTAATGGCAGCCATTTTGCGTATAATTTTATAATTTGGAATTTATTTCGATTTATTCACTTCCAAAACAATAACCATCATAACAATATTCAATTTTGGGCTGCCAAGATCCAAAATAAGGATAAAATCGGTATCATACCACTACTGACGTAAACAAGCTGGAAACGGCGGCCATCTTGGACGCCATCTTGGATTTATCAAAACCCTCAAAGATACGAGCCCTGCATCATTTGGATTCTTCATCAGGACCATGTCCCCCATCAAAAAACACTTTAAAATTTGCTATACACTTCAATGTCGGGTATATGTCATTTTTTGCCGGACTAATCTTGACGTCTTCCAATGAAAAGTTGACATCTTTTCATGAAGTGATTAACATGTGATTAACATGAAATTCTGCTTTGTTTTGATGAGAACATGTTTCGCTATTATAAAATTAATCTAATCCCCAATAAGATATTTTATCAAATAAACCGTTCTCCTTCATTCGCCTTCTGTTAAATCTTGATTGTGTTTATTGTCCTGGTTACTAATTATAAGATTTTTGCATTTATGATTGAAAGCGCTTTCTTAAGATCGAGCATAATATAATCAACAACATTAACTACAGAGTCATCATCAGATGAAACTATTCCATCGTTACTGTCTGATTTTATGTTCACGGGTAATATGTAGTACCTCAGTAAGATAGTACGAATCGTCAATTCAAACCTTTGGCTTTCGGTTTGATAACGGATTTTGTGTAAAGTTTTTAGTTTTGAGTATTTCTCCACAAATGACTCGCTTATTGATATTGTGTTTTTAAAGATGTATTAGGTTGATTTAACTCGATTGTATAGACATACGTGAGGCATATTGTTTTTACATGTAATTTCGTTTTATCAAGAAGAACGCTGAGCTCTACGTATGTACTCATAAAAGCTCAGAGCATTCAATATGAACTAGGGAGACACGCAAAGCTAGAATTTTGGATGAAATGATGAATGAGCCATTTTAGCAGGATATGTCTACCATACGTCGCGATAAAATCATTTTACTATAATTGACGTTTATTCAAACCAATTTACAATAAAGGGATGCAACTTTTGTATGTTTATGATTATGCATTTAACTGCCTGCTCGACAAGCTCGATTCATCGATAATTCGAATTTATTCATACCATATCTAAAGGGAAACAACAATGGAAAGTGCCCATTTATACTCGAGCTGTGGCCCTTATATGTTATATGTCGTAGCTAAATCTAATAGTAGAATCGGATCGATAAGTTCATTTTGCACAACCCGATTGTATCGTTACTAAAATCCGGTAAAATGACACCCCTTTGACCTACATAAACTCTAATTTTAAGCAATATCTAACAGAAAGAACGAAAAAAACTCATACACTCAGCATGGGATAATTAAATCAGACGAAACAATTTTCAACTCCGACTGACCGGACTCGTATTAATTATTCGGCTATATATAAACAATTATATTGTCTTCTTCTTTCGACCAATCATTAATGTATCAACAATATGTATTTTAATCAGAGATGCAAAACAACTTTTAACACAGAATCAATGTCCCATCGGAACGTATGATGGCGATTATTTTACATTTCATTCTGGCCTATTTGCGGGTTTAAAGGGCACCAACACAATTACACACCGCAAGACACATATGCACCGATACAAAAAAATATAACGCTTGTGTATGTTTTGGCTTATCCTCATATTTCCAACTTTCAATCCCGACAATAAGTTACAGCTACAAAGTAGGAGCGCCAAAACGATAGGTGTGTACCCACTTAAAGGAAATTACGACAAATTGATGTATCGTTGTTGTGCCTATTATATCGTTATATTGCTGAGTTTGACAAGCGTTCCGATGCCCTTCAAACCCCACCAACATGTCCGAACGACTTTGCATATAATGGATGGCATTTATAACTGCGTCAATAGTCGCAATGTTTGTCAGTTTGAATAGCACCATAGCATTCCATGGCGGGTCCCCTATTTCGAAAATATGTAGCTTTCAACATAAAACACTATATCACAGTGACTGGCTTTTCGACTAGCACTTTAGTTCTCCACTCTGGGTCACCAATGGCCGCATTTGAAGACTATATGAATATCACCATAGGTTGTTTTCGCGTGGTTATCGAGGGCTACAATAGTTTTATATTATAAAACCCAAATTTCTCGATGTCGGATCGCCTTTAGCTACATAGACAAACTTAAAACACTCACCATATTTCTTCATGTCTGGTCGTCGTTGGCTACAACCGTTGGCTATTTAATGACCAACTATATGGCCATTGATGGCCGAACGTTGAAAACTGTGATTGTTTTATACAAGCTAACTTCTGTGTCCATAAATAACCATTTGTTGAGATTGATGCAGCTATTGAAGTTGCTAACTACTGTCGCCGTAGAAAATGTGGTCATCACAAGTTTTATCAACATTCGCAAACTTCTGCGTATCGAAACCAATATAATTTTAAGTTAAGTTTTTGTCCGAAAGATTTAATATTAATGCGTAATTTTATAATGGATTTCTATTTGAAAAAATAAATAAAAAGTTTGTCAGTATTGAATATTTATAGAAACAAAGCTCGTTGATTGTTAAACGGCGCATATACTAGGATTTCATTAACTTTTTCCATAATAATGATATAAAAACATTAAACACATTTACAGGAACAGACACAAAAAGCCGTCAAGAAGAAAACAGGCAATACAATCTAAACCGATCCTTTAGCCGCCCTGTTTTCATTAACAAATTGGGCTAATGTGAAGTCAAATGCTGTTTCGTTGCTTTGTAGACAATTGTTAATTAGGAATATTTTGCTGAATTATATGCTTCTTTTCTCTTTTCAATTTCGCCACAAATCAACTGGGCGCTGTATTCGTTGATGATTTGTTTTCGCTCTTTCAATCATATTTGGGACATTATAAAATATAAAATACGAACTATGGAAAAATGTTGCCGTCATCAAATTATGCTACGATAACAATTGTGTAGAAAACACAGAAAACAACATGAGTCAATTCAATTTCCGGTCAAAGTTCAATAAAAATGTATGTCTTCTTCCTTAGTGATTGAGATGAGTGTGTCCAGAACGCCGTAGCCTTTTACTTATCAAATTATTTGGTTTAATCGCGTTATTAATTCAACACAAAATCAAACATTTAGTATATTAATGTTAATTTATTTACTTGGCAGTTTTACTCAATATTTGGTCTAGAACATTGTATTAACTTGTTTATTCCACGTTTAAAAATGCTTGTGGCTATCCTAAAACAAAATTGTGTTAACAGTCACGTAACTCAGCTTAAATATATATCATGCAAATCGGTGCCTATACATTGTCGGCAACTTATTCCCGGTGAGACAATTATGTTTTTAAAAGACAAGATGATTGTAAATCCAATGTGATTAATTTACATTGCAGATCTAAAGTTATCTTTATTTGTTTAAGATCTTCGAAGACTTTTGCGTTCACAAGCAAGATGTATAATACCGAAGTGATGGATTTAGATTTAACTATCTCAAATAAAGATAAACTGGAAAGAAACGTGTTTTTCGTATTGTATTTTATAATGGATAAGTTTTCAACGGCACCAATGCTTCATTAAGCTGTTATGCAGAATAAGATTAGGTTTTACCGTCCAGAACCTACTTGACATGAGTTATAAAATTAAGGTCTTAATACGAAAAGATTGTTGGTTTTTTCCGTTATGATCAATGGTTGTACAAATAAAAGCAAAAAAATAATGACCTTATAAAATCAAAAATTGATCATTCCAGTTATTTTTTATATCGTGTTGATTTTAGAAATTGTGTTTATGTACGCATTATTTAGGAATCTTTCTGAAGCGTATTGTCACTTTATTAAGGGCGCCATTAAAATACAATTTACTTTAAATCTGGAATACATATGGGAAACTGGCCTTACATTACTAAACACCTTAATGTTAAGCAGATGAATGATTGTAAAGATAGCAAATCCGCAAAGGTCTGTCTCATTTATTATTCCGCACATTTGCCTAGTTTTAATTTATATTTGAACATTTAAATATAAATATGAACATGACGCTTTTTAAACGCTAGTTCTTGCTCAATAGTTGTTTGACGATATACTTTAAAATAAGTTGCAAATTATATACCTAAGCAGCAGGCGTCGATGACGTTATAATAAGCTGATGATTGGTTGACAGTATTATGTACGTAGTCTCTGATATAGTTCATTTACGTAATATTCGTTCATGTAAATTGTTATTATTTATGTAAGTTACCATCCCCGTAAATATCCATTAATACTCAAAGTTACTATCACTGAACCGTTTATGCTTCTACTCTACGTAATCAGTTTGTTTTAAATGACATATTGGTTATACAAGTATTTTCCAAATTATTGGTAACACATGCTATAGTATTTTGCCGATTTCAATTGATGTTTTTTTTCATTTACGAACCTTGTTTTATGTTTTTATTGTCAGGATTATTATTTGTCAATAATAATACAGTGTATTGTTCATATCCTTTTTAATTGTAAATTGTCCTTCTGTTTAACTGTAAACAAAACCTTTTTTAAGAAGCAATCAAAGCGTCATACTAAATGCTATTTTCAAGTTGGTAACAACACTATTGATATGAGCCCAATAACCGATTAAGCATTGTAGGTGTTATACATTCGGTAAAGTGAATAACAAGAGCGTTCATGGCTAGTACATGTAGTTTTACAACAATGTTCGTCATGTGAAAATCCACGAACTTATTTGCAAACTATGTAACCAAAATAATGCACGTTAAATGTAGCTGTCTGCTCTTGTACAATTGTTATTATTAATCCCTGACGAATGCTCAGCAGGTTTTGTTAATCAATAATACACGCTGTATAAATACGTTTAATACACGTTTTTTTTTCAAAAGCCATACTATTGACTATTTAACGACAGCGTGGAGTGTTGATATGTTTCCGTCTAGCGATTGGGAGGTCAAGGGTTGATCCCCACTATTTGAGCGCCTTTAGATATGCCCTATTGAAACCAAGTACTGTTTCGACCTACGACATGGACTCGATATCGTTTCAATAAGTTTTGGTATTTTAATACAATCGAACTAAAATAAACAGTTTTAAACCACGCTAATAAACTTAATGAATAAACTAAACTTATAATCATTCTAGAAGATATGAAAACACAAATTAAGAAATGTATGTATTGACCGTTTTTAAAGTTTGTGAAATAGAAGAATATGTATACATATATAGAAAGACATAAAAAAAGCCTAAAGAAGATTCAGAATTATATTAAGCAAAACGGAAAGTTAACAGCAGTGATTAATATATGTCTAGTAAGTGTCAACGATGTTGTCATAAACAGATCCTTCCAAGTCGGCCATAACTGTTGTCAATGTTCTTCTCAGAGGCGGGACGTCGACGTTGTTGAAAGTGTCAATACTGCTCGAATACCACGTCTGGGCACCTGTCGCACACGACTGTGTTGGGATTACACAAATTTTGTGTGTCTCCTGAGATAAGATAACAAATAATGTAAACTATGTAATACAGCAGTCTGTAATATGTCTCTAATATATAAAATTTCCACGATTAATTATTATATTTATGTAAGAATGTGTCGATTTCTAAACTAAATACATTAAATACGAACCGCTCAGTACATTCGCTAGGCATCGGTAGAAATCTGCCTGGTGGTTTTGGTTGTACCATGCACAAGAGTGTGGATTGCCTTTGTACTGGCAAAATATGCTGTGTAAGTTTGGTGTCGCCTTGCATTGAATAATAAGCAGCCTGTAAAACATAATAAAATCATTGTCCAAACGACCTTCTGATATAACATTGAACATAATTATACTAATACACCAGTAGTTTATATATTGTATGTGAAAATAATAAAACAAAACCATTTAAGGAATAGCGAACAAAGAAGCATCGGCTTGCATACTAACCTGTTTAGGGACTTTTTTCCAACAAATCCTTCTGTCCACGTACACTGACGATTATTCCATTCAAACCCTCCTGTCAATTTCCCCATGGCCTCATTCCTCAGTAGTGTTGCTAAGCACACAAGTGCGATCGAAATCCATTTGGCATTCATTATGAACTTCAAAATGATGAAACAAATTAGCTAAATCAGTGTACGTATTAAATGAAGTACATCGTAAACGCTTTCGTTTTTAATATTTTTAAATAATATAGTAAATAATAAAATCATTTAGCTGCATATTATGACCGATTAAAACAAGTCCTTACATCACTTTGGATTTTGGTTTTAAATACTGTAACTATGGCTTATGGTTTAAGGCGTGCACATCTTGTCAAATATGAATAAAACATAAGTATAGCAAATTGAAATGTATTATCAATTTTAGTCACGATATTGTTTTGCTTTCGTTCGTTGGTTTTTCTGTTGTTGTTTTTGCATTGACAGTTATCAAGTAAAATTCGGATTTATATAACCAAGTAAATACAAATTAATACATTTGGTTTCGAAGTTTTTCTTTAATTTGAATGTTCATATGCATGTTCAAATCTCTTATTGTCGACATTTAGTGTTTCACCTCGAACCAAAATATAAGTGTAACAAATTGAAATGTATTTTCGATTTAAAACAACATGTTTTTTTTGTTTATTTGTGAGTTTTCTGTTGTTGTTTTTTGCAATGACGGTGTTCAAGCAAAATACGTTCTTACATTTCCAAATGCTTTAAGTCAGTTGTATGTTGAATGTTATAAATATGTCAAACGTCAAATACAGTACGCAACGCTGCATTTAATCGACTAAAATGAATTTTCTGCTGTATGTAATTTTAAGAAATACATTAATACAACAAATTAATTGTCTCTTTATTTCCTTCATAAACATGAAATACTTAAACGTTTACTATATATAGTGCGCACTAAACGTAATTAAAATGCTACTTACTGAACTGCAGTTGGCCTGTCGGAAAGACAATTGAGGCTGCATGCGCTTTGCTCTTCATTATAAATATATTATGACCCGGACTTAAGCTCCCATACTTAAGAAGTGTATATAGCGTTATCACTCTTCGATCAGGATATAAACGACATACGCTGTTGTTATTATGTTGGAGAGAACAACTTTAATGCGATAGCTTTAAGACCAATGAGGGTTGTCTTTAAACCTACGCAGTTTAACATATAATGTTAATATACTAGTATATAATATAAAATTAATTTGTCTATTTGATCATTACATTGAAATTATTTTTTGTATCATTTGAATCGTACTGTATTGACGTAGGAGGAAAATAAACACACAAAGCCCGTATGGTTTAAATGAATGCTAATCTAATGAAATTTTATTGGTTCAAACATATACTTCAGAATATATTCATTTCAAGGGAGTGTCCATTACATGTACATTTATTTAGACCGAGTTTCTAAAAAATGTAATGTTAAATTAAAGGATACATTAGGCGACGGATATTGGTATTGGTATTTATTAAAAACTTGTTTTTAATATGCATTCACTTAAATTAAACATTTGTGGGTTTATATTGGCAGAACAATGACTCGTTGCTTAATAACCGCACAAAATCTGGGTCAAAAATGACCATATTATGCGACGCCGAAATAAGGCGATACGTCATATACAGTGAATATAATGAAACGGGACATATCGTTGGTATGTCCCCTTAATGAAGGCCTGTATTAACACAATGCAAATTTTCTCTTTTTCCATTGATATTAATCTACTGACAATTGTACATTGATGTAATCATTAAGTAAACAAGAGAACTGCATAACGAACGTCAACGATTGGCTGCGGGTGCTGTTTTGAATAAATGAAAGCTTGTCAGAATTTTAAATGAAACATTTGCGGATTTATATTTTTAGACCAATGATTCGTTGCTTAATTACTGCACAAAATCTGACCATATTGTACGACGCCGACATAAGGCGACACGTAAGATACCATGAATATAATTAAACGGGGCATATCCCCTAAACGTAAATCTTTATTAGCACAAGGCGACCTTTCTCTTTTTTTCGTTGATATTAATCTACTGAAAATTTTATATTGATGTTATCGTGAAGTAAAAAATGAGTATACAATACCAATGTGTTTCGGTCATGCCCTTAATATGATTCAAACGTACGCTACGAAACAAAGTGCGAAGTGTACTACACTAATACTGTCCCAGTATCCATAGTTTGTATGCGTAAAGCATGACTTCATGTAAATTTCAGTCATAACGAATTTACTTCAAATTATGTTCCTGCGCCTGCTATGAGTGTCTCTATATTGTACATATTGTAATAGTGGATACTAAATGATACCCCATAACAGTATTACATCGTATGGTTGTTAACCAGTGAATTGACTGTATCTGTTTGCACAAGAACATATATATGTAAGAGTAAATTAACCTTACTTCAAAACGACTTAAACAGGTAATCAGCTTATTAAACATTACCCATAAACATTCACATGATACGAAAAATAATAACGCGATTATCTAGAAACTATACGAATTTGTCACATGTTCGAGATTGATTAAATAAAGCTTTAATGATAAAATATGTAATACATTCAAGGCGTAACGCAAACTTAACAATGAGAAAGAATGTAACAACATTTAGACCGATTAAGTAATGATTAAGTATCAGACATAAATTAGGCATATGTACCAATGTTTGACTCTGCAAGATTAAATATCGCAATTTTTTATTTGCCCTTCTTTGTATTCGATTTAGATCAGTATATATGTTTATTAAAATGATCATAACAAAATATAAAACCTTGAAGAGTTTAGAGAAAGTTAATACACATATATAAAATACGTTCACATACGGACGTTGTTCATGTTGTGACCACTTCAGATTAACGGTTTTCTGTCTCAAGTTTTGCTTTAAACTTGTTTTTAAATAAGATGCGCTTCTAACTCAGATCGAGATCAGCATCACGCTGGGCATTTAACACAAGGGACCAAGAAAGGAGGTGAGATTGTAATCGATGAAAGTGTTTTTACAAACTTCAAACTTTAGAATCCTGTTTCGGTGGACCAAACAGGATTATAAAACGGATCTTTATGGTAGATAAAGAACAAAGTAAGCAGTCAAAAAAACACTCAACGATTAACCATTTAAATGTTAAGTTAAAGTTTCAACTATCGCTCACGTGTTTGTTAATTTATGTTGCATGCGCATTTAACAACTTAGAAAAACGCCCTAGTTTCATTCCCACGCATAATAAGTCCATGTCGTTGTTTTATTGACCGATAAGTATTGATTGTTTATTATTATGTCCGAAACACACAATTCTTAAATAAGAAACGCATCATCGTCATGTTTTAACGTATACTTAGTTTCTGACAAAAGAATACAACATGTCAACAATGTCTATTTATTGTTCTAAGGGAGTATCATTTTGAAGCATATTAAATTGTATCGCACAACGATGATATTGTCGATTAAAGTAAAAAATAAGCTAATTAAATAGGAATTCACAAAATGCACAAGCTTCTGATCCTTCAATGTTTGCATGTAATTGGCAAAATGTTTGTACCATATACATTCACAATACATTCAAACAGCGACGAGTTAATGTGTGACACATTTTAAAGAAGCTGCACAGGTTGCGTTGGAGCCGTGGTTATGGTGAACACTGATAACTCAGGTGGTCCAAGGGTTGGGGGGGGGGGGGCGTTCTCGAGAGCTTATCCAAAACACATAGTACTGCTTTAACCACGTACACACATGCGATATAGGCTTAAAAAGCCATAATAATATCTATACGATAGAAATCAACCGAACAGGTTTAAACCACGAAATTGGGCTTAAATACCACGGTTTCAACCAAAATACTGAGTATCTGAAAAAAGGCACAGACAAATGTTAACTATGATAATTGTTGTATTATGGGAGTAACCAAACATAGTTACCCAGTGTGCTTGAATCTCGGCCACCGCAGCTTGACAATGCTGATTGGAAAAGAGGAGCAAGTTGTATCGATATTTCGTTATACTTGAGTTCACGTTTATACAAATCGCAAACAACCTCATATACCGTTTATTCAAAACAATGCATGAGAAAAGAACAAAACGTAGTTGCATTCTAGCAGGTTATGGGGGAAAACTATATTAATGCATTTTGTTTCAAGGCCAACAGGTTCTTAACGTTAACAACTTATAGCCGTACATGTATTAAATAAAAATAACGTAAGACAACTTTAAATATTAAACACTGCACAATGTTAAACAGAACACCGTGTTCTTAATACACTTGCAGTTGAATTGTTCTCGAAACACGAATGCATAAGGCCAACTTTAATCAACCAGTTCAATTCTCAGCACATAGTATGTGAGGTTTGCTACCATTAAAGGGACAGTATCTCAGATTTTGAATGTGCAAAATATTTATAGAATTTTGTAATATGAATTGCGTGTCGAAAGCTAGTTAATCATTCATATTCGGCGGTAATAAAACCATATGGAACAACCTCGATTGGGTTAAGAAGTGTGTTAAAAAAAATACGTAAACATACACAATGTTAAAGAGATAAATCATATAGTCTTCAGTTAGAGCAATATAAGCGGAAAAGGTACGGCGTCGGCGCAATACTGTCCCAGTGGTATTCGTCACTTCTGTTTTATTAAAAGAACTCAAAGCTCTTGTTAATGTATATATGCATTAACTAGTGATTTGTAATATTATTGCGCAGGTAATAACTCATGCGTGCAAACGTAATAGCTGTCGCATTCGCACGTAAAAGCTATATCTTTCTCATATATTTACTATAACATGCGCTCGTAATATTATTGCGATTAGAGCGCACGTTCTAATAGCGTAATGCGCATAATAAATAAAAACTCAGTTTGTCTTGTGTCATACGTCTCTTTTCACAAACATTTAGAGACTGCATCCGAAACTTAAATACGAATACCTTAAAATTCGAGACATCTTCCTTTAGAAAATTGTTAGAGAAAGAAATAAAGATAGAAAGGGAGAAAGAAACAAAGGGAGAGGGAGATGGAGATGTATAGGAGGAGAGAGAGGTGTCGGCTTTGCTAAAAACGCGGTTATAATTGTTCAGCGAAGAATGTTAATTATGAGTTCGCTGGTGAGAAACTCAAAATATTAAATGTTTTATCTGCTTAAATGGGGAAAACATTGCGGCTTAATAAGCCATATCGGGTTAGATTTTTCTGATAATCCATCCATAAATTGATAAATACATCCATACTTTCAAATATTCACAATTAATGTAAATTGTATCATATAAGCACCAGTGTCCATTCAGAATGCAGCAGGATGCTTTTTGTAATTCCAGTCCATATCAAATCCTTTCCTGTTGAACCAGTTCGCCATTTGGCTTCCCAGTCCGCATCAGCATCTTTTCCTGATGGCGAAATTTGCCTCTACTTAACTACTTGAATATTTATCTGTACGTTATTTATATTTGTTTAACAACGTTCTTTTTATTACATATTTAAACGCGGAGTATGTTCTCTACGACATTATTGATGACCAGTTGGGTCTGCAGTGGCCAAGCGACTGCAAAGTACGCATCCTGGTGAAATACGCAAGGAAATGCAATCTCAAGGTCTCGATGAGATGGAATGGCTACTGCGTCAAGGCAAATATTCTGAATAAATAGATCCTAATATGTTTTAATAAGAAAAGTAGTAAATGTTGCGTGAAATCTAACAGTACTCAACTTTCACCAACTTGTTTTTCTCTTTTTGTAGGACCCAGAATCTAAAAAGCAAATCACGAGGATTCCGTATAAAGTCTTACAAAATCAACGGTGCCGTGAAATCCTCGATGCTTTGACAGCCCGCTGTGAAGATACAACAACCACCGCCGAACCTTCCACTACTGTTGCTTCCTACTACAACGGCGAAAAAGATTACCAGTAGAACGAAACACCTACAGGAGATGCTCAGAATACATTTGACAACCCATATGTGACAGCGAGTCCAAGGGAAATAATTATTTAAACATTATAAATAGACGATTTATTAGAAAACATTCATCCACACGGCATGATTAAATATAGGCCCTGCTCTGTGAAAATGAAGTTTATTGCATGTGCGTAAAATCCGTCCCAGATTAGCCTGTGAAGTCCACACAGGCTAATCAGGTACGTCACTTTCCGCTTGTATTGTATTTTTCGTTTTAAGATAATCTCTTCTTATCAAAAATCCAGTTTAGGCGGAAAGTGCTGTCCCTGATTAGCCTGTGCGGACTGCATTGCTAATCTTGGACGACCCTTTAGGCACATGCATTAAACCCCTTTTTACACAGCACGGTCCGTATTTTGAAAGGTGTGTAATATGTATAAGCCACTTGAACAGTCATATCATTTCTGCAGCAAGCATTATCTAGGCGTGCATTCGTTGAAATAAAATTTCTACGCATAGGACTCTTTATAAACAAATGCAAACATATAGTCCCGGAAGTATAGAAATATACATATATATATATATATACTTAAACGTTCCAAAGAGGTAGACAATTTTATGGTTTAACCAATATTTTTACATTAAATACCCTTTGGCGTTGTATAATTTATAAACAAACTGCTATCTTAATTAAATATCAGTAGGAATACTGCTTTTTGTAATCATTGAATAATCAAATTTAGTTTAACGTTTGTTTCTGATGGAAAACGCTGCAATTTAACCAATTGAAATGTGCACTTATATGTAAAATAATCAATATTTTTTAATAAAAGCCAAATTTTAATTGATATTCATGTCTATTTGTTCCAATACATTTTGTTAACAAAATGTGTTCGTCCCCAACTAATTTAGGCTTGGAAGTTTGATAAGCCCAATTACCACGTGACAATGAGACAGTGGAATGTGTTCCCTGCCTAACCCTTTCCCACTCAGAGGCAAAGTGAAAATGGCTATGTGCTAGCAACATAAAACCAGAACAGTACTCTCAGTCTGTTCAGGCGGAATATCGATTTTATTTCACGAGTGATGATAAAAATAATATTAAAAAATATGTTATATTTATTTTTATGATCACGAGTGAATTAAAATCGGTATTCCACCGAAACCAACACATTTTCTTTTTTTTCTTTTTTTTCACCGTTTATTTACATTGTAAAAGAGTTTAAATGGAGAATTTCGCTGAAATAATGACGTCATTTCGTCGAAATAATGACGTCATTTCGTCGAAAAAATTACGTCATTGCAAAGTAAAACAGTGAAAAATATCGATATTTTTCACTGTTATCTTTCACTGTTTGAAAAAGTGAAATATCAATTTAAGTTCACTGATGTTTCTCTATAAACCACCGGAAAGCATAAAAAAAGATTTATTACTGCTTCTTGTGAAGTCTATATACGGTATGTTTCTCACACTGCGCAATTAGGAATAATGAAACTCCAAAGACATCATAAGCTATGTCCAACGCCAAATGCTGCTTTCTGATGGCACTGGTCTTTATGTTCTGTGCATTTCCTAAGTTGTTTTGTGTAAACTACATTTTGTCCTGTAGAAACATCATTTTGTGCATACACCATTTCGTTCTGTGCATTTGCCATTATGTTCTATGCATTTACTAACTCGTTCTGTATAAATTAAGGACATTTCGTTGTGTGCATACATCATTTCGTTCTGTTTATCTGTCAATATGTTATGTGCATTTACTACTTCGTTCTGTATTAGCGACATTATGGTGTGTCATTTCGTTCTGTGCATGGATTGTGATGGATTTTTATGTATTTTACTTAATGCAAAACTTTTGAACACTTTACAACCAATTGTCTTTGTAAATAAGACCGTGGGATAATGCATCGGTTTCGTCTGCAAACGTTCACTATTTCATTCATAAGTCACGTGACTTCCATGTGACAAAACATCGTATAAATAGATTAATTTTCACTATGAAAAAGGTGTACGCGTAAACTTTGATTTGAAGTCCGGATATGTTTTTGGTTATGCAGTAATACAATTTTAACTACATGTAGCAAGTGTTTATGTTGGTAATTGCATATTATGTTTATTACTTATTTTCATTAACTTAATTATAATTGTACGTTCCACAAAAGAAGTACAGGTTATATTCACCTACTTCCATAAACACAGCTTATGACAAGGGGTTGCTGACAGGGTCCTCTATAAATACCACTGCCAGAAAGTATTGCATCCCAAAATTAAAAACCTTAATTATTGGTTTAATTAATTACAGTTCCATATTGCTTTTACAGTGATACAAATTTGAGTACAACAATCATGAGTTAATATTTTATGCATTCAGTCTCCACAGGAGTGATATTTACATTGAAATCAGGTAACCAATCAGATGCGTCGTTTAAGGGCACTCTCAACAAATACGGCCGCCGTTACATAGACTTGGGTCAATTCGTTTTTCAACGAATTGTTGTTGATAACACAATCAATTGAATTTAAAATGTGTAAATAAAAGGTAAATGTGTAATGAAATAACAAAATTATTTACATAAATCCCTATATTGAGCAACAAAACTTCAACAAACTGCTTGTATGCGTCGAAATTGGCCACTCGAGAATAGAATTAGTAAAAGCACATAACAAAATGACAAATTCACATAACGAAATGTCGTTGCTACAGAACAAGTTAATAAATGCACATAACATTACGACAAACGCACAGAACGAAATGATCTATGCACTGTGCACTTTACAACGTGTTTAAGTACAGAACGAGTTAGTAAAAACATAAATAATGACGCATGCACATAACAAAATGATTTATGCACATAACATAATGTCGTTAGTACGGAACGAACAAATGAATGCACATAACACAATGACAAATGCTCAGAACGAAATGATGTATGCACCTAAGAAAATGTCGGTAGTATAAAACGGGTTAGTAAATGC
Source organism: Dreissena polymorpha (assembly GCF_020536995.1). Taxonomy (NCBI): domain Eukaryota; kingdom Metazoa; phylum Mollusca; class Bivalvia; order Myida; family Dreissenidae; genus Dreissena; species Dreissena polymorpha. The sequence goes on from NC_068361.1 coordinate 5,793,933, forward strand.
ACACAACATAATGACGAATGCCTCGAACGGAATGATGTATGCACCTAACAGAATGTCGTTAGTACAAAACGATATTGCAAATGCACATAGCATAGCAAATGTACAGAACAAAATGATATTTCTACAGGACAAATGTAGTTTACTCAAAACAACTTAGTGAATGCACAGAACATAAAGACAAGTGTCACCAGAAGGCGGCACTGGCGTTCCATAATAAGCAGCTAAAATTTTATTTACGCCCGCTAGTCCTTCATGCAGTGTCTAATTGCGATTGAGGACAAAACACACTACACGCAAGCAATTGAGGAAACAGCAAACTACACGCAATACATCCCGAAATTAAAATGAATTAATAAATGCTCGGTTCACTTTGAAAAGACCACAGCGAACCGAACGTCAAAATTAGCCGAGAAACAATAGCTTTTACAATCGCGTAACAACATTAATTTCATAGGATTGTCTTTCAGGTCAAATAATAGAACATGTAAATTCCATTTAATTAAGATTTAAATACTCGGTAGTTTAAATAGCAGTAATCCAACGAACTTACAACCTTCTTAAGAAAGATGACATGAAGTTTATACAAATGAGCCTCGCTCTGTAAAAAGGGGGTTTTATGCATGTGCGTGAAGTGTCGTCCCAGATTAATCTGTAAAGTCCGCACATGCTAATCAGGGACGACACTTTCGGCTTTAATTGAATTATTCGTTTGAAGTAAGTCATCTTTTTGGCAAAAATCCAGTTTTTGCGGAAAGTGTCGTCCCTGTTTAGCCTGTGTGGACTTCACAGATTAATCTGGGACGACACTTCACGCACCTGCATTTAAGACCCTTTTTCACAGAGCGAGGCTCAAATATCAACTGCATTCCTTCTTGTTGAGAGGATTTTCGAGCGTACATCATAAAGTACTAATACTTGATCATCATAATATATCTCAGCCAAGAATGGATATTGCATTGTTCATCCGAATGAACTCACAAATATACACGCAACACCTGTCTTATTGGTGATCTTTATCGTAAACTTTTATGAATTTACTGAACTGGTCGGCATATGCAATTTCCAGACCTTGACCTCTTATTAGATACTTTCTGTTCTAAACGTATTTGCGGTTAAATTTCCTGGTGCGAATACTTTATATTATGAGATTTTCGATAAGTTCAGGAAATAAATACGCCCCGCTCTGTGAAAAGGGGGTTTAATGAATGTGCGTAAAGTGTCGTCCCGAATTAGTCTGTGCAGTTCGCACAGGCTTATCAGGGACGACACTTTGCGCATTAACTTGATTTTTACTAAGAAGAGATATTCTTTGAACGAAAAATATCATAAAAGCGGAAAGTGTCGCCCCTGATTAGCCTGTACAGTCCGCAATCTGGGACGACACTTTACGCACATGCATTTAACCCCCTTTTCACATAGCGCGGCTTAAATATGTCTACAAATGGCACATTCAAATATGAACAATGCATAACTTAAGCTGCACAATCAGAAGATTACCCATTTTTATGAAAATTTGATATGACCCGGAATTACTTCTATGATCCAATCAAGAACGTTCAAATAAAAATAATAAATGTATCAATACGTGTCGTGGTGCTTTTTGTTTGTTCAGTATGTTTGCGTTCTGTTTCAAGCCACCACAGAAAGCAAACACGTCTGTTTGAACATCTCGTGCACAGTTAAGATCAACTGCGGTTTGGAGCTTTTCGGTCGATTCAAAAATATTTTTGTATTTCAATAAGGTCATATTAAGCAAGGTAAGAAATGTGAAATGTTTTACTAGGGATGCTTTATCACTGGTTAAACGCACGTCCATATACACAAAAAATAATGCGTTTTTAATGGTATTTTAATTAAATTATAAGTACGCAAGGTGTGTTTGGTATACCTTTCAAATTGTTTGTAAACCTTTAATATGACAGGCGTACCCGCTGTATCGATTTATCATATTTTATTAGTGTCTTTAAATTGTGAATTATTATGTCCGAAAGTGTTGTGTCACGAAACATAATTTGGCCATGCTCTGTTAAAAAGGGGTTTAATGCATCTGCGTAAAGTCTCGTCCCAGATTAGCCTGTGTAGTCCGCACAGGCTAATCTCGGACGACACTTTCCGCCTTAACTAGAATTTTGATAAGAAGATACTTTCTTGAAAAGAAAAATATCATTAAAGCTGAAAGTGTTGTTCCTGATTAGCCTGAGCGGACTAAACAGGCTAATCTGGGACGGCACTTTACGCACATGCATTTAACTCCTTTTTCACAGAACACGTCCAAAATTATTTTTGCTGAAAATGGAGTTGTCCGAAAATTAAGTGCCCTTAAACTAAGAGTTATTACGGTATGTTGGAAAACATTATCCTTACCTTAAAATTACCCTTATGGAAGGAACACGCTATTTAAACGTTAAATCAGATCTATTAATTATCCTTGTTCTTAAAGTGTATACTTTAATACATTAAGGTTATAACCTTTATACAGGACATAACTATTTAGCCCGTTTGTAAACAGCAGTTAACTTATGATTGTCATTAGAGATATACAATGTCGAGAACATTTGAAACGGAACAACGCACTTTTCTCCCATTTTATCGAATCCTTTTCAACCAGGACGTCGAGAAAAAACATACAGCCAAAAGATAACATCACAACTTAGCATCACTTATATTTAATTTAAGGTCGATGGGTTTTGAAGAGGACAAAGAAAATACATACATATATTTGCAAACATTATGTCAATAAATTGGGCAGTTTCACTATTGTTTACATGTACAAACTTTGAGGATACAAATTTCTGTGATTCAACCTGAATAAATGTATATTTATATTATTGCATAAACTCTATCTATAATGCTCTCTGGCGGGGTGCAGAAACTTGGCAAAAAGAGGGCTTGAACGGGAGAAATCGTGTATTAACAAGGCGATTCACGTGCGATTCACGTGCCATTCAAGCCCTGTTATGTGTTTTTCATATCCATAAACTGGTCCACGCGCAGTTACTTCCCTTAGTCTTGAGTTCTTCTTATTGAATTCAATGAAGTTATTATGCACTTTGTTAATAGCTCCAGCCTTCGACGACTTTCCAAACATAAATGTGGAACTGAATAAGAACCAGTTTCGTCGTGCATTCAGGGATAAAGGCAATGAATATTTCAATCCACTTTTCAAATTATACCATCTGCACTCACTTGACAACAGCTTTAGTTTATTGTCAACGTCAATGAAGTTAAGGTTATTTACTCAACACTTTAAAAAGACTATGCTGTAAATGTAAGAATTTATGTACCTTCAACGTTCCTGCTGTATGCTTGAAATACTTCAGCGACACTATGTTGATAGTATTAATTTCTAGAAAATTTATTGGAACGAAATAAGATAGAACTGTAAGAAAGAAACATCTATGAAAACAATGACTTATTCTGACGATATATTTATTCGTCACGACCAGTAAATTCCAAAATAATTGCTCATTTCTTACTGTGCGGCTGCATTTAAAATTTGCATTAATCCACTCTTTAAACACATTTTAAATCGAAAACTGCCTCGTCACTTCTGATGATGACCGAGTAAGGCATATGTAAAACACAACATTGAACTGTATGATGTCATATGATGTAATCGAATTATTTTTTCGATGTTGAATGAACAACACATAATGTTTTCAATGTTATTTTAATTTAGTTTGGTATGTGTGATTTGTTTATGCAATAACAGCGAAAATACTCATTTTCTCGGACATGATCATCTGCTGCGCACTCGGGCAAGAACGGATTTTTCGAGCGCCCGCAGATAATCATGCCCTCGAAAATGTGTATTATTCCTATACAAAAGATGTTTTAGTTTCACCGCACATATGACCAGCTTCTCTTGCAATGGCATCGACGTTTGCACAAATCAATATGCAATAACCATGCCGTAACCATGATGCAGTTGATGTACAACACTACACTACACCACGACTTCGTTTGACACAATTATCGTTGTTTTACTCACGTACTCGAAGGCCGTTTCGAGGTGACGGAAATGTACGAAATTAGGCGATTTTACACGTAGTTCATGACATGTTTTTATCCCATTTTCACCGCGACATTGACGGTATAACACGTTGTGGAATATACTTGCTTGTATTCAACACTGTGGAATATACCTGTCGCGTGCACGGACTACTTTTTAAATGACGTCATGCGATATGCGCTAAAATTAGGTCGATATTGTTTGGTTCATTGATCGAATTTTAAGGTCACCCATGAAAAGAAAATGTGCATATTTTGCAGAAAAAAATATATATGACATATTCACCAAAAGAAATGTTGAAATAAAATATAAAATTACACGATTTTTGTTTTGTTATTTTTTTATTTATATTTACTTTACCACTGAATGATTTTGCATAAGAAACAAAGTCGACAAAACTTGAGCTTCAAAATTATACGACCTTCAACCTTTAAATCTAGTCATATGACATTATTTAGTGTAATGTGCATTGTTTATAACCAAAGCATATACTTTTGACATGTAACTTAAATATAAAGAATGTACAACAAGCCATACACATATCGCACAGTTCATGAATAATCTGCTATGTTTGCTTTCCTATATAATTCACGTTAGGCATAGAGCTGTGTAAAGTATAAGATGGTAAAAATAGCACCACACTGGAATTGGGAACGTCCCATTTGTACACGGGTATTTTCTACTCATTCATCTGTTGTGTACTTGAATGTTTTCCATTCTTTGTGTATTTATATATTAGATTATTTTTTCGTACAATAAGGCATTTACCATAGATAAATAAAACATTGTGCAAGTTTAAACATAATTATGTTTATATGCAGAAATCTGCAAATGCAACCGAGTTTACCAACGGCTATTATTAGATAAACTGCTCCGGTTCATTTGAACAGCAGTAATGTAGAGTACATGACGTAGCGTGTGACGAAGAAGAAAGTTTATCGCGTTCATATACTCATTTGAATAAAGTGATAGAATGGCATAAGGGTCGTTATTTAACTATGCTAAAATAATTATTAAAGACCCTAGATGCAAAATCGTCAATAATTGAGTTAAATGGATTATTAGATGGATTTTAAAGGATAATTAAAGGTAAGATACTAGTTCTTACATGTTTTGATTTTTGATTGTACTTTTGTCGTTCCCTGATCTCGGGGAAATGATTTTAACATGGGCGCCATTGATGCATCGGATCACACACGGCATACCCATAACATTATATAAAAAACACGTTCTGCGCGTCCTGAAATTCGTCGTCCGAAGTCGGAAAACGTATTGCCCTGTATATTTTGTCAAATAAAGTGTCAGTCGCTGCAATTGTCTGTTTACTCGTCAAAATTGTCAAGGTCTTCGATAGCTAAAGAAACTTCAGCGTACAGTTTATTTAGTATTGACAGACCTGTACAAAGTCGCGCCAGTCAAAAATCATAAAAAGCGACATTTAAAGTAATGGTAGCCAGAACTAGGTCGTCGATGGTGTACATGTATGTTGACATCGACAGCATTTTGTCAGGAGTAATGGCCGCCATATTGGATTTTGATCATTTTCTTTCGAAAATAAAATAAATTATAGTAAAGTAAAATCTTCTTTTCGCGGTCGTAATTTGTTAAAATTCGCATACTGCGTAAAATTGAATGTAGGCATATGGTGATATTTTTACTTGTTTTACAGTTTGTGTGTGATTTTTTTAAAGACTATTTCGCGTACCAGAACAAATACATGTATATCACTACGCATGGTTACATTTGTTAGATTTTAAGCGCTTTAATGACGGAATTAAAATTATTGTTAAGGTTATTAGATCTATTTATGTTAAACGTCACGTTGAAAAATCAAATGGGATAGATAGAATACTAGGATTAGCGTTGAATACAGAGAAGTTTATGTTGCTTGGCTTGAACACCGAAAGCGCTCGCCAAGGCTCGCGCTTCCGGCGTTCTAAGCCTCGCAACATAAACTTCTCTGTATTCAACGCTAACCTAGTATTCTCTATATATCATTTAAGGCATTGCCTTTCATTCCTCAATGACGAAATTACGTCCTTGTTTGACGTTCACGATAAATGCGTTCATGAAGATGAAAACGATTCTGTAACTTCACTCTTACGCCATGTGCTACACGTTTGTTATGGCCCTTAAACTGTTGAATTTATAATACATACCCATTTTGTGTTGTAATCTTATGAATTGAATCTAATTTTCTGCATTAAATCCGTGTATAAGCAATGGAAGCTATATCATGCAAAAATGCACGATGCTTGATTACATTCAGAGGGTTTAACTTTTCATGTTTACTAGCAATACAATTAAACTCTGTTGCAGAACCACGATATATTTTTGGTTGTGTGTGCTGCCTGTTAGAATGTAGGCGCCTATTCGCTTTTCGAATGCCTTATTGAAAATCTAAGCTACTAAAGTGCGTCTTCCAAACTTAAAGCCTTTAAATCGCTTTATTACATAGTCATTATTATCTGTCAAGAGAAACGTATAATCATTTGAGCAACTTTTCTGTACTAAAAATTATATACTGATAGATCAAACATTAAAGATTAAGAAGATAAATATGTCATATTTAACAATTTAATAAGCTTCTCGACTTATTTTATGGCTTAGAAATAAGCTGCAGAAACTGTGTGCAATTTTAAGGTAGACAAATCTTTTTGTGTCCTTGGTTAATGTAACAGAGTTACATTTCTTAAGAACCGTTTTCATGTTACAATCCTGCGGAAATGGAAATACGCTGTTAACGCTATTGAAATAAATGTTGAATTTACTGTTTTATACCATTTCAAAAGTTGCAAATTATAATTTATTAATTTAAGTAAAGCGCTTGATTATTAGATGTCAATCTTCGCGATAAAGGGTTATCAAGTTCATGAGAAACTTTTCTGACAAACATATTTAATCCGTATTCCTATTCTTAAAATTTGGCGCTTATTAGGGCGGTAATGATGTGAGCCACGATCTGCGAAAACTGGGCTTAATTCATGTGCCAAAAGCGTCGTTCCTGCTTGATTTTAGCAGTCCGCACAGGCTAATCAGGGGCGCCACTTTCCGCATAAACTGGATTTTCAATATGAAGAGACTTCGTTACGACGCGAAATGTACCGTATCTGATTAGCATGTGTGCAAACTGCACATGATAATATTGAAGGACACTTCACGAACATACATTAACCCCTATTTGTTTTGGAAGGTAGCCGCCAGTGTCAAACCGTGCCCGCGTGGTGCTCGAACATTCGTTATCCCGCTCCACAGACAAACGTCATAGCCACTTGTACATAAAGACGGTTATATCTTACGTTTTTCTTGATAAGAAAGAGTCTAGATAATAAATATAGACAATACACACACAATGGTATTTGTTTCAAAATATGGAATAAAGTGGTAATGCTATTGAAATGTATTATTTTTGTTGCATATGTTTAATGGTTAGTGTGATTATATAAGGTGAATCTTAAACCAAAGTTGTTTTTTACCTTTGGTTTGAGTGTGAAAATTTAAGCTCAAAACCGATGAAAAGCTCCAAAACTGTATTATAACCATTCAAAAGCCTCAACTTTATTAATGTGTGTGTGTGTGTGTTTGTGTTGTATTGAGAGTTCACTATGATCCTGCCAATGCATATGCGTTAGAAACCCCAATACATTTGTAACATGCAAAGGGACATAAACAATCCGAATATATATTTTTTGTGTGCTGGAACTAATTATCTTCCTGTGTAGATGTAAAGGACATACAGGAATATTTGTAAACATTTAATTACATCAAATTTTGTTCAAAACAAAGGTCCGGATCACAACAAAAATCTACTAGTTTATGTGTTGTATCATGACCAATACTCGTAGATAATGACTAAAACGTTGCTTTTAATTGCAATTTTAAATACGTTGATAACAAACTGACTATATAAACATGCAAATTAAACAAATGCAAATCCAAAACCTAATCTGTAACCCTGACGCATTTATAATAATATATATCAATATGTAAAATTGCTTACTGAAACAGCCTAACTAAACAATTGATTGGAGCGTACTTGTAAATATAATATGCGTGATGCTACCAAACGATTCCTGAATACTGTCAAAGGCTGAACAAATTACTGTAGCTTACGTGCTTAAGTCAATTAATTAGGTAGTTAAAGGTGATTATGTATCAATTGTTCACTACTTTGTATCTTTTAGTCGTTTTGAAATCGTGTATCTGAATCAAATAGTCTGATTACAATACAAGAAATTATGTCGCTGTCTAAGACCTCATGTATCAAATAAACTTAATGGCTATTTGTAAAGTTCTTGATCCCTGATCAGTGTTGATGAAGTTTAAGTTTAAAATCGTTTTGTTTTACATAATACTACAAGAAATGATGAAGTTATACCTGTATGTGATGTCCGTTCAGTTGTCAGAAATATTTGCGTTTTAATGTAACTATCCCGTCTTTGTATATTTCTATTTACATGTTTACATTACTCCTTTTGGCATTTGCACAAATTAAAAGGGATTAACATATGCTACGCACGTATTTTATTTATTATTTATACATAACAATCAGCCGATAAATAAACACTATTCGTTAGGGAGAAAACAGAATACGAATTACGATCCCATGATACTGCAGCTACTGCCATAAACAACAGACTATTTTGTCTGCTAATCTTTTCAAGTTAAATTTTTAAACTATTTTAATTGCGCGGCTGCAACCGTTCGTGTAAACGGTCCCACAAACACTACGTAAATGGGTGGATATATGTGTGTCAGGGGAATGTTTGTTCGAATTGTGTGTGTCTCAATAAGAATACCTTGCACACCTTCTCCTGTTAATTTAAAACTTTTATTTTGCTAAACATTGCACAAGACCTTTATAATAACAATCAACAGGTCGAAGTTATTATTATTGTTAAGTGCGTCGCAATAACATCGATATGATTCCGATGCATATATTAAACATGTTCAGTAAAATAAATCAGATTAATTGTTTGCTAAATCAGGATATATTTTCAGTGTCTGGAAAGTGAACAAGGAGAGCATTCGTGGCCTGTTCATTTAGTTTTACAACAATGTACATTAATTTCGTCATGTGAAAACACACGAACTTAATTATCTAATTTACCAAAATACTTCACGTTCAATTGACTTGTCTGCTTTTTTCCTGTTTAATTTTTATGCGTAATCTCGTACATGTACAGCAGCTGTTGTTGTTTTTTGACCATTTGAAACAATCATAACACGGATCTTACCAGGATTTGACGCAATGTGAAAGTTATATTATAGTTTTGTCATAGTCAAATTGACTATTTATGGTCGCCTTGGCGTAGTTGATATGATGCCCGTCTAGCGCAGATCATTGGTTTCATTCTTATAGTGGGAGCGTTTTTTTAGATAACCTCAAACTAAACAAAATTCTAGTTTTACCCAGGATATTGACTTGAACGCGTTTTAATAATCCTTGTTTGTTTAATGCAGTCGAGCTTAAATATTTAAACTCACCTAATAAACTAAACTTATAGTCATATCAGAAGATTAAAACCAAACACAAAGAAATTCATTTATTTGCCGTTTTAAACGATTGTGAAATGGAATTATAGATTGTACCTTTATAGAAATACATATAATAGCAGTCTATAGCAAATTCAGAATTGTTGTCAGCATAACGGCGCTAGAACGGCATCGATCCATATCTGTCTAGTAATTGTCGATGAAGTAGTCATCAACAGATCCTTGCGAGTCTTGGTCATGCGTGTAGTCTCTGTTCTCAGAGACGGGACGTCGACGTTGTGGCAAGGGTTCGATACGCCCGAATTCTACTTTTGGGCACTCGTAGCACACGACTTTGTTGGGATTACACAAGTTTTGTGTGTCTTCTATAATCAAATAGGATATTAATGTCAGCTGTGTTAAATATAAATTTGTTGTTTGTATTTCTGGCTCGTCTTGAATTGGGTTCACACAAATTCTATGTTTATTTATTTAGTCCTCGGCTTGGTGAGCAAAGGTTTGTGGTTATACACCAGTAGGTAATCTGGTTATTGTCTTTAATAAATGTTAGTTTATTGTAACCTTAATTTCCCGAAAGTAATATTTCTGTTTTATTTATGTTTCCGATTTTTTAACAACTGTCCGGGCGACTGAACTATATTGCTGAAAATTAACCAATTTTACGATGTTGGTGAATATTTATAATAATTATTTCTATTTTAAATTTTAAGTATCGACGATTAAATATCATATTTTGTTTGATGTGTGTTGTTTGCTAAAATGAATAAATATACTACAAACTTATCAATTCGTCCACCAGGCACTTGTAGAACTTTGCCTGGTTTTTGTTGTACCATGCGCAAGATTTGACGTGAGGATTGCCTCTGTATTTGCAAAATTTGCCTTTTTGCTTGCAATGAATAATAAGAATCCTGTAAAATTAAAGAATGCTATAGCTCTAATTATCTTCTAAAATTGAAATTTACATTACAGCACTATTTACAGCGCTATCCGAAATTTATAAATTTAATGAGATATATTTAAAATTAAACAAACACATTTAAGTAATTTCCATATACAGAACCACGAGGCATCGTTAAGTTTACAAACCTGTTTAAGTTATCGAATCCTTCTTTCCACGTACATTGAGTATTGTTCCATTTAAATTCGCCCGACAAACCCTCTTTCTCCAGCTTGGCTTCTGTCACCAGAAGTGTTGCTACGAAAACGATTGCGATCAAATTCACCCTGGCATTCATAGTGATCTTCAAAATGATTAAAATCACAGTTATATAACCTCAAGTATTGAATGACGTACATCGTAAACGTATTCCTAATAACTTAGTGTCAAATAATATAGTCCATAATAAGAACATATCATTCCAACAGTAGCAGGTCTTTACAATTCTGTTTTACTTCCTATAGGAAAACTGTAACAAAGCTAGATCGTAAAACATCCAAAATGCAATTAAAAAACATTATTGTCCAAGATTTCTTTGAGAGGATATATTCCTCTACGTGTTTGAGCTGATAACATTTACTAAACCAAACTTATTTTGATCATGCAGAATTATATATTCTGCATGATCAAAATAAGTTTCGTTTAGTAAATGTTATCAGCTCAAACACGTAGTCACCTTTCTAAGTTTTTTAGTTCGTTTAATGTTGAATGTTTTTTATATTTCAAGCGTCAAATATAGTACACACTGGTTTATAGAAACCTTAAGAAGCACATTTATGCATCAAATTAATGTATCACTTTATTTCCTTAATAAACATGAAATGATTAAACGTTTACTAGAAATGTATTTCGCATTAAACGTATTTTAAATACTACTTACCGAGTTGCAGTGGGCCGGTATCAAGAACAAGTGTGGCTGCACAAGCTCGGCTCTTCAGTTTAAATATAAAATAACCCGGACTCTTGTTTAATACTTAAAAAGTGGATATAGCTTTAACACAAATGCTTTTCGGTCAGGATGTAAACAACATACGCTGATGTTATTACGTCCGGGAGAACTACTTGAATGCGATTGCTATCGGACCTTTGTGGGTTCTCTTTAAACCTACGCTATCGAAAATATAATGTTAATATGCTAGTATATACTATAAATTAAACAAGTAGATTTGATCAATAAAGTGAAAGTCAGTTTTGAATCATTTGCAATGTATATTATCGGCGTTGAAGTAAAAGTAAAAACTCAAAGTCGGTAGGGTTGTAATCGATGTTAACCAGTAATTGAACATTTCTGGGTCCAAAATATATGCTTCAGAATATATTCTTTCGAGAGAGTATTGATTACATGTTCATTTATTTAGACCGAGCTTTCAAATAATTTATCAATACATAAATAAGTAAACATAATTAGGTTATTGCTATTGGTATTTATTGAAACTTTGTTTTAAACATGCATTCACTAAAATTATACATGTGCAGATTTATATTGACAGACCAATTGCTCACTGCTTAATTACCACACACATCCTGGGTCAACGTGACCTTCATCTGCAACGCCAAAATAAGGCGATACTTAACATACCGTTAACTTTATTTAACAGGGCATTTCGACGGTATTTCCCCATTAATTTAGACATTTATTAAAACAATCCGACCTCTTTCGTTATCAGTTGCTATTCATCTATTGACACTTTTATATTTATGGAAACATTAAGGAAAAAAGCGAGTATATAAATGGAAACATATTTTGTTTCGATCGTGCCTCAGATTTGTGTATATTTCATTCATAACGATTTTACTTCGAATGATTTTCCCGAGCCTGCTTACTGTTTCCTCGAAAACAACAATTGTTGGTAATAATTATAATAATCAAAGTATAGTAAAAAATATTTCAAATATTTTAAAATAATAATTATAATCAAGCTTTTCAAAATTAAAAACGTTCGAAATTATTATCACAAGAAATAGTTAAGCCTTAAAACCCGTTTAAACCAAAACCTTCATAAAAAGAAAAACCTTAAATTATCTAATAATCGTAGTAATATCGTGATTCAATATAGGGATAATACACGTTTTTGAGGGTATGATCATCTGCGAGCGCTCGAAAAATCCGTTCCTGTCCGAGTGCGCAGCACGCAGCACGAGGGCAGGATCGGATTTTTCGAGCGCCCGCAGAAGATCAAGTCCGAGAAAATGTGTATTTTCGCTATTATTGCATAAATAAATCACACATACCAAAATAAATTAAAATAACATTGAAAATAATATTTGTTCATTCGACATCGACAAAATGATTCGATTATTTCATATGACGTTATACAGTTCAAGCTTGTGTTTTACATATGCCTCACTCGGCTATCATCATAAATGACGAGGTTTTACATTCGGATAGGCAGTTTTCGATATAAATGTGTTTAAACATGGTTTTCATAGATGTTTCTTTCGTGCTGTTCTACCTTATTTCGTTCCAACTAAATTTATACTGCCAACATATTGTCACTGAACTATTTCAAGAATACAGCAGGAACGTTGAAGGTACATAAACACTTACATTTACAGCATAGTCTTTTGAAAGTGTTGAGTAAATAACCTTTAACTCCATTGACGTTGCCAATAGATAAAAATGTTGTCAACAGAGTGCAGATGGTATAATTTAAAAAGTGGATTGAAATATTCATTGCTTTTATGTCTGCATGCATGAAGAAAGTGGTGCTTATTCAGTTCCCCATTTATGCTTGGAAAGTCGTCGAAGTCTTGAGTTATTAACACAGTTCATAATAACTTCATTGAATCCAATGAAAATTAGGAAATAACTGCGCGTGGACCAGTTTATGGATATGAAAAACACATAACAGGCCTTGAACGGCACATGCATTGCCTTGTTCATACACGATTTCTCCCGTTCAAGCCCTCCTTTTGCCAAATTTCTGCATCCCAGAGGGCATTATAGATAGCGTTTATGAAATCCTCTAACTACAAAAGAGGGCAAAATTGTGACTGAGAAGGTTAAGAATTCGCTGAATAATAAAGACATGTCACTATTTATACATACAAAAGATAGCAATGCATACAACCGTCTGAGATATCGATAAGTACTTTAAGTATAATGCAGTTTCGTACTAGGACGCTGTTAATAGTGTGTCAGCCTTTCAGATCTATCGATTGCTTTATCAGGTTTCAGCAAGCTGCATTAATATTAACATAGGATACAGTGTTAAGTTCAGATTACAATCAGCAATTCATTTGGTGTACGCCAATAAGGATATACAATACCGTTTCGATTAATCGGTAGATGATGAATATGAATTCTTCATCATATTGTCAAATCAAATGTTGTTTTATTTGTGAAGGCAAGTTATTATTACTTTAAAATCGCGTCAAAATGACTACTTATTTCTGTAACCAAAAACTAGAACATACAATCAAGCACAACAAGTATATTACATGTTAATTTCTGTCAAATATTTTAATTTAAGCCACCAACTGTTTAAAAAATTCAAAAAGGAGCACACGACACGCATGCAGTGCAGCATTAGACTTTTAAATGAAAACCGCGCGCTTAACAATAACATAATATTCAAAGTATTGATTCCGAATTCAATTTATAATATTATATTTTATTTCGATTTGAAAATAACTCACTAAAATATGTGGAATTGTTTTTGTTAAAAATACGTTTTAGTTTCAAAGAGAGCTGGCTTCACAATTAATTTACCAGTCACACCACGACACAAGTGTACAATGCGCGAAAAATGTTTTTAATGCCAAGCAAATTACGGTCTAAAGCGTGTACCGCATACCTATCCATAATTAACCGCATCTGCACACGATATATTTAATTTGAAATATACCAGATTGGTCTATTGGTTTCCATTAAAAAATCTAAATTGCATCCCTGATATTACACAATAAGCGAATATTTTTTAGCGGACCATTTAACCGCGAGAAATCAAGGTAGAAAGTGATCATTGCCAGCTACGCAAAAATAATGTATTGTATGCTTACGTTATACTTACATACTTGCATAATGGTCTCCAAAGTATGTCCCACTCAAGTATTAAATCGTGTTGTTGTGTAACCAGTGCATTTATTATTTCTGTTGGCCGAATTACATGTACACGAACGAGCATTAATCCTAACTTCAAAACAACGACTTGAACAGCCAATGTTACATTATATATAAACCATTCACAAGCTATGAACACTAACAAAGGGTATACTAAAAGCAATATCATCCAGAAAAAAACGAATTTGTCACATACCCGCGATCAATTAATAACAGTCATACATGATGGAAATATCAAGAAATAAATTGTAGGTATAACGCAAACTTAACAATGAGAAAAAATATAACAGCCTTCATATCGATTTTGTTGTGATTGAGTATCAGACAGGAACCATCCATCTTATTTAAGTACGAATGTTTCATTCTGCAAGATTAAACATTTCAAATTACACGGTAAACAATTATATTTGATTTAGATCAGTATATTTTTTATCAGAATAAGTATTACACAATATCAACCTTGAAGAGTTTTGGATAAAGTAAATACTTCGATCTATCATATAAGTTCACATTAGGATGTTGTTCGTGTTGTTACCACTTAAGATGAACCGTTGTCTGCCTCAAGTTTTGCTTTAAACTTGCCTTCAAATAGGATGCGCTGTTAAGACAGATCGAAATCAGTAATCCATCGGGCGTATAGCAGAAGGGCGTACACTTCCGTTTGGGAACACAGAGGATGGTAAGATTGTAATCGATGCAAGTGGTTTTACAAACTTCATATATTTTCCGTGTACAAACATGATTCTAAAACTTCACTCGCTGATCTTTCTTGTAGATAAAGAAGAAAATAAGCAGTAACAAACTATTCAACGATTGAACGCCATCGTTTCATTCCCACGCATAATATTATGTCCAAAGCATACAATTCTTGAATACAAACGTATCATGATCATTTTTTAAAGTATGTAACATGTCAACTATGGCTATTTTATGTTTCAGCATATTAAATTGTTTCGCACAACGATGATATTGTCGATTAAAGTAAAGTAAGCTTATAAAATAGGAATAAACTAAATGCTTCTGATCCTTCAACTTCCAATGTTTGCATGCCATTGGCAAAATTTTTGTACTATTGACATTTACAATACATACAAACAGCGACAGGTTAATGTGTGAAAAATTTATAGAAACTGCCCAAGTTGCGATGGATCAATGGGTATGGTGTACACTGAAAACTTAGGAGGTCCACGGGTAGTGGGGGGGGGGGGCGTTCTCGAGAGCTTATCTAAATGATATAGTATTGCTTCAACCAAGTACACACGCCTTAATACTATCCATAATATATAAATCTACTAAATAGGTGCAAGCCACAAAATGGGGCTTAAATACCAAGGTTTAAACAAAGCTACTCCGAGGAGTTAAACACCTCGGCCCGAACACCCGACAATACTGAATGTAATCAACCCGTAGGACAAAACGAGCTAGGTGCATCGATATTGCGTTATAGTTGGGTTCACGTTTGTAAGAATCGCAGACAAACCCATATGCCTTTTATTCAGAACAAGGCACGAACACAGAAATACACGTAAATACTTTCTGGCAGGTAATTGGGGCAAACTATATACAATGTACATGCATTTGTTTCAAAGGTCCACATATTCATTACGTTTACAACCAAAAAACTAACATGTTTATAAAACAAATTAAAGAAGTCAATTTTGAATATAAATAATGCACAGTATGAAACATTACACCGTGTTAATGATACACTTGAAGCTGTATTATTTTATGAACATAAATGCATATAACAATTATTTAAATGCAAACAGAAACACGGTTATTAAAATCAACTGTAATCAACTCGTTGAATTCTCAACTCTTAGTATGTGCTGTTTGCTACAGTTAAAGGGACAGTATCTTAGACTTTAAATCATTTATAGAACTGTGTAATACAATTAGCTTGTCCAAAGATCTTATACTGATGACTACCTCATGGAAAACTGGTAATATTACCTTAGTATACCTTTGACAAATGCAAATTATACATGACCAAAATAGCAAAAACTACAATGTATTCTCACACTGTCGATGTATTCCCGTTTAGAAATACAGTTTTATTTTCAGTTCGATAACTGAGACGCTGTCTCTTTATACGTAGTGACATCATAGAACGCATAGAACTTGAAGTGACGAGATTCGGATCTTACATTAGTTTGGATTATATATGCTGCCAAAGATACATAATAATTTATTGCCTCCTAACAGTTGTCTTACATCTGTGCTCGTGGAAACATTAAGTACTCTGAATTGTTTTTCCTATAAAACACATTACATTCTTGGTTCTAATTGCCTCCTGATTAGAAATAACTACCCTTTCGTTTTTCAAAATGCTCTGAAATTTACATCTAACATACTTAATTGTTTATTATATATTGCTACCATTCTATGCCCCTTTATCGTGTCTGAAACATTAAAACTTTCATTACTGGAACGCCTTATTTTTCATTAAACATAGGAAAATGGTAGATAAGCCAATTTAGAAAATAAATACGTAATGTTGCATCATTAAAAGACAAACATGGGACGTGGACATAATTTGAAACGTGAGTTGAACAATTTAAGCAAGGGCCAAATTTAAATCATATTTTAATACAGGACACAGTGATTTCCTCCAGAAAAAGGATTTATAGAAATACATAATTCCATACTTTAATCAAATTATCCATGTATTTATAGAGATTATTCATTAAGTCGAAATAAAATATGGTATTTGCAAAGTTAGAATTTTGAAACGAGGCTTTTTAACAGGATATATCTTCCATACTTTATGATTAAATCATTTTACTAAGATTAAAGGGTACTCAAATCACTTTTAATCAAAGAGAAACAACTCTTATTAATGAAAGATTATGTATTTAAGTGCGTGCTCATCTAACACAATTCATGGACGTAAATGCATTTGCTTAAAGATACTTAAACTAAAGGGAAATAACTATTTCGACGGCCCATATTTAGTCGATCGATATGCTTGCCTTTTGTGTTAAACCAAATAGTTAAATTGGACCCATATGTTCATTGAGCCCAACCTGCCTGTACCGTGTTATTTAAATCAGTTTAAAGTTAGGTAAAACCTCTCATTTTTCTTTGCAGAACATTCAACTTTGAAGCGATATCTCATCTAATCAGCAAAATCTACACAAGCTTTTAATCCAGTTCAATTAGCAAATATTCTTACTTTAACAACAACCTTACTTGTTCAAATCGGAATAAGATTTATAACAATTTTATAAAGAATGGCAGAATTAATTATTTATTTGTGTTAATATTCCGAATTGTCAATTCAGAAAACTATTCGAACGTATTCACAATGTTCATATTTATATCATTCCAACTATTAACGAGTATATAAAATCCATGCACGGTCGAACAGGTCAATATTTATAGAAACATACGCTATATTTAACGTTTTAATTGCTCAGACTTTGACGATTATTCCGTAATATTTATTATGTAAGTTTTATATAGGCTAGATATCGTTATTGGTTGAGGAAAATTTAATCCAGCGTTAAATAGTGACGTTTTATAATGGTTAAATAAATTCAAGTTAAGCATTTGATGTTAAAAACGTTGTATATAAACTGCTTTTGTTGTATTTATCAAAAGGATACCAATCGGGTACACTTAATAATACTTTGTCTAGTTGTGTTATGTAGTTTTTTATAATTGGTAAAACATGTATCTATTGAACGTTTGTAATATGTTTTCAGAAACAGGTAAAATACCATTCCTATTATAAGTGTTAGTTTTACTGGTGCTATCTATATCGCTGCATATTGAACTGCTCTTTGTAATATATGATATTAACGATTATATAACGGCACACATCATATAGATGTTAACGTGTGCTAGCAGATTGTATTAATAATTCGTTTATGTGTAGTTTTAAATCAACAAATCACTACATTATATATAAGACATGTTTGTGGAAATATTCTAAAACATATTTTATTGCAATTGTTGCAATAATTTAATGACAGGTTATGATAAAAGTAAAGCGACAGTACACAAATACCAATGTGCGTACATTATTTCAAACAATGACCTGTATTAAGACTTCATGCCTTTCGAATCGTGCGGTATAGATTGCCGTGGCGTAGAGGATATGGTGTCCTCAAGCGATCGGGATGTCACGGGTTCGATCCCCACTGTGGAAGCGTTCTTAAGATCCCCCCATAGACACAAAGTACTGGTTCTAGTCACAGGAAACAAACTCGAGAGCGTTTCAAATAACCCTTTGGCATGCTATGCAATCGAGCTTAAATAAACAGGTTTAAACTAATTTTGCGGTATACTGGCATTGTAAACGTTTATCAAGTCGATTACACAGTTGTATTGTTTGCTTGTATAGACCGTGTGGCTTTTAGGAATGCGTGACCTT
This sequence comes from Dreissena polymorpha, assembly GCF_020536995.1. Taxonomy (NCBI): domain Eukaryota; kingdom Metazoa; phylum Mollusca; class Bivalvia; order Myida; family Dreissenidae; genus Dreissena; species Dreissena polymorpha. The sequence continues at coordinate 5,812,822 of NC_068361.1, forward strand.
GACATATTGCGTGTAGGTATTGAGAATGTGATGAATCTACATCCGCCTATTTCAGGGTATTGGTAGACATCAGAAGAGTTTTGGGAAAGAGAAATTGATGACGTTACATCCGCGTATTTCAGGGTATTGGTAGACATCAGAGGCGTTCATGTATACAGAAGTTGATGAATTCACATCAGCCTATATCTGGATATTGGTAGACATCAGAGTTTGCAGGACACGGCAGCAGCTGACAAAAATGTGTTTCTAAATTGAAACGGGACAATATATGAACTGTTCGGTATATTGCAGTACTAATATTTGTGAAGTGTATTTACTAAAACACATTAGTAAAAATACATCAGTACTTTGTTTATAATTTTTTATTTTAAATAGATTTTGTCTTTATTAACAATTGCATTCGGATTATGATAAGCATTCATTTCGGAATCTGAATCAATTAACATGTTTTTAAATCGTCGTTGTTATATATAAACTGTGTCCCGTATATCTCACAAAAACAATTTTGTATAGGCTAAATGTTTCATCCGTTTCAAATACTCATCAGAATTCAATAAACTATGACGGCTTCTTCGTTACACTTGATCTGCAGCCTTTCTGAATCTATGGCATATTTTACATTTTTATAATGTCCAAGTGACGTTACTGACCTGAAGTGATGGTCTGTAAATGTGAATAATTCAGGACTCGCGGCATTATTTATCTTGGGCATACAATGAACATTCATGTTGTCCATTGCTGACGTTATTTCCGATATAGAACCTCTGCCTCTTCACTTAATGAACAGGATTGTCAGCTGTGAACTCTCCTATTTGACTTTGATTTGAGTATTATTGCATTAACGTTTAGCGTTCCGCAAACTGGACAAGGGACAGATTAAGCGTTAATGAGACCAAACGGATCTGACTCGATTGGGTTTAGAAGTGTGTTGTAAAAGTAAACATACAAATGTCCACGAGACAATTATTCATGTTCAGTTCATGTTGTAATTTCTATTAAATGAGATGTCAGTGGTTCTGAATCAAACAAACTTTTGGTTGTGTGCCTGAATGAAGCTTGAGTTAGGTTGTCTGCATCTTCTTTTACCTCAAGCAATACCGCCTCTGTGATTCCGATGCAAAAATCAATTGCATTGAATCAATGTTATTTTGTCCCTGTTCTGGAACAGGAATTGCGTGTTTAATCGAGTAAAATTCGTAGGAGCCATTTGCAATTATCTGGTAATCTATGAAACATATAACAGTATAGGATTTAGTCCTCCGATTGACAAAATAGTCGATCCAAACGCTGAAAGTGATTATTGTTGGTCTCTTTTTATTTACGAGTATGTGCTATCAATTATTCTTGTAAGCACTTTCTTTCAATGATTCGCGCACTGTCCTGTTGGAACGCAATCATATCGGTAACATATGTTTCTTTTCTTTGTAATATTTATATACGGACTTGCCATCGGTTGGCTATGAGTGTGAGAACTATCGTTTTGCATGCCTTTCGCCACAAACTCTTAACGTCTGGAAAAAGATATATTAACTGTAAGCTTTCGATATTGCACACGTTAAAGAATTGTACTTAAATGATCTAGTTCTAAGTACAGCGATTTATTCCTACAAATACACCGGCGTGAAAACAAAATAACGAAATATCCGCATTATACATGTTTGTCAAAATTGAATATTTGCGTTTACTAAATATAATAAATGAGAGTAAAAATAATGGGAAAACAAGTAAGATTCATTTGGTTAACATTTATGTTCAAAGGAAGATTCTGATATATTTACAAGTTTCGTTTATTGTGGTGCACTCAAGGCGGTTTAAACTGACTCGATGGTTTATGGCTTTTTATGAAACAATAAGTATTCTGCATGTATATTTGTTAGGATAAATAGGTAAATCGGCGGATGGGAAAATATAAGCAATTTATTAAGTAATTTTAATCTTCTTCTACGTCCATTAAATGCAGCTGGAGCTACTAACGGCGATGTTGCTACGTAAAACTTGTGCTTTTAGATATTTATATATATTTGCGTATTTGTATCAAACAAAGCAAACATAATATTCAACCATGCCTTTAATGTTATTATTACGGAACTAAAAACTTGATTCCTAGTTATTAAAAAGACATTTTATAATGTGTGGTTTCCAACAATTTGCTCCAATCATTCAATGATTCTTCCAAACGATCTCATTATCATCGTACACTAGCTATAATTGTATTCTAGTTTAGTGTTTCGAAATTTGCATTAGCCATTTCTCTTGTTAAGAGTATGTTCCTCAATAGAGATGTATTGCCGTTTCATGTCAATACATATACACCATTTATTTGTATATAACATTTAGTTAAAAACACACAAAATATCTCACTCAACAACGGTCTGGTAGAGAAATAAATTTTAGACAACAATAATTTCTTTAAGCTTGACCAAAGTCTTTTCTCTCTGGGTGATAATGATTTTAAACAACTTCACGGAACTGACAAGGTCTAAAACCGTTGTTATTTTCCTTTACCATGTTTCCCAACGGCATTCATATTATACAATGAGGTATCCGGCGGCGAATAAGGCTTGCAGTTTATTTCCCCAGCATTGATTGATATTTCGTCTACTTCGGATCATTTGACAAACCAATTGTACAATGAGGTCCTTTTTCAGGTCATAATCTCCGCGTGTCCCGGTCCGGCAAAACTGATTATTCTAAGCGCACATACCTGCAATATAAAATGTTATCTTACTCAACAGGAAATGTTAGTGTTTTTTTTTAATATTTCTAGCATATTAATAAAGTCTATGCCTTCTCTTGTTTGTTAATAAATGCATTTTTTTATTGTTTTTAATTCGTAGCTTTTATCCATCCGGTAAAACGCTTACGTAAAATATTCAAAAGCACTACAAATCAAGCTTATTGTGTGTTTGCAAACACGGAAGATCTGTATTAGCACAACTGTTACAAGTGTATTATTATTCATAATGCAACAAGATATGTAATTACATATACATGTTTCACCATATTGTACATTAATTCATTTTTATTACAGTAACTGTGTATTTCTATAACATTGCATACAATACACTATATGTAAACGTGTATACCGTTCCCGCCAAAAGATCCATAGTTTGTGTTATAATTTAAGCTCTTTGCACGATCTTAGTAGAATTAAAACGTAAAGCCCGTGTTCAGATTCATTAACCAGATAACGAACAAAAGACGTACAAAATACAACTGAAATATAGCTGAATGCGTATGGAATGGACCTGTGAGAAAAATCTTTATGACATTCAATTTATAGTTTAGGTTTAATTAGCCAATAAGGTTGACTTTACAATATACAAGTCTTGTAAAAAACGAATTGTGGAAAACTGTTTCGATCGTTAATATATGTTTCGTAGAAAAAGGATCAAGTTTAACAATATAATTTACACGATTTCTAAATCTGAGATGAAGCGCAAACGCACACAAAATAGTTTAACTGTTATGTGTCTAGAAACGAAAACGTTTGAGGCTATTACTAAAAAAGCTATGCTTGAATGCAACACAAACTCAAATATAACGTTTAAAAACGTTTACGTTTTAAATTGCCACTGACGAAAATATACATCATACAAATATAATTGTGAACAAGCGATACTTGTGTTTTTTTTTTAAATGAATGTTTTAAAAATTAATCAAAATTTATTTAAATCTCGGGTCCAATGTGTATGTTATTCACATAAGGTCTAACAAATGTTTGCGATGACAAGGAAGTTGTCTGATAACGAATGGATTGAGATTTAAATAACTCGGCTTTAAAGAAATCGCTTAGGAAGTGTATACGGTATCGTACTTTATTATGGATACGTGTTTATGAATACCAAATCTAAATTCATCGATCATGTGGATTTCATTCAAGTTTTACTGTCCTGATTGAACCGACATGAATCCTTAGATTACGCTCTTTCTAAGCGAAGAGTTATTTTTGTATATAAAGCAGAGTCATATTCAATTATAATCAATGGAATGCACACATAAGTTGTTAACCTATTATAAGCATCGAAAGCCAACGGGTTATTGAAACGCCCCCGATCTATTACACCACGCCGACTGGTTACAATCAAAACTAAATGACGCTTTCAAATCAACAGCCAGGCATCGCGGACGGGTTTAAAGCCGTGTTACTTTTACATAATTATGTTTATACCAAAATTTGTATTTATTATGATGAAGCTTGTTATGAACTTTAAAAATGCGGATCAATATAGTATTGATATTGCGCCAAAGTACACAGTGCACATCATACACGAATGCCACAAACTCAAACTTTGACATATATTCGTAAAAGTAAATC